>NW_024882681.1:0-212596 GCF_019059575.1 Amphibalanus amphitrite | reverse complement strand
CGAGGTAAGTGTTAGTACCCGTCACTTTGTTGTGGTATGCCCCGTTTTAACCAGGGTTTTCGGAGTCGTGGTAGCGCTGTTCCGACTCCGACTCCCTCCGACTCCGGGCTCCTGACCGACTCCGACTCCGACTCCGACTCCGACTCCGACTCCGGGTCTGAACGAATGGCAATGGCGTCTGCCAAAAGTTTGCGTGATATGACGCCACGTGCTAGGTCTACGTTAGTGATGTCAGTTTACGAAAATCGGAATACCGATACCAAACCAAATACCAACCAAACCGTGGAGACATACCGAAACCAAACCAACTTGGGAACATGAGGGACATACCACTTTTTAACCGATTTCTTAGCGTCTTATACATTAGTGGGGGTTCATGATACCAACAAAATCCAAACACTAAGGATGAAATACCAAATACCAAGTTGGTATCGGTTTGGTATCGGTATACCAAAAAGTCGGTATCCGATTTACATCTCTAGTCTACGTGCACGGGGAGAACGCTCCTACTCTCCGGTTTCCTTCATGCAGTCACCATTTCTCCCACGTGGACGCAGCTGAATCCACAAGAGGTCAGCGGTCAGCGTGGAAACCCGCCGAGAAGCACGAGAGGCGGCCGTATCACGAACACGAGCATCGCCATCATGTCGGTCATTCCTGTGTTGATACGTTTCGGAGCATAAATGAAGAAAATAAAAATACATTTAGTCTTTGACTCGTCAAATACTTCAGATAGTGGAAGTTATAACAGGCATGCAAAATACTTGGCTACTAAATTATGATATAACTTGAAACTTGTAAGATCCAATGTTTGTCATTTAGAACAAAAACAAGATGAGTGCAATTTTTATCGCCGGAATCGAATTCTACCGCGGGCAACTGGTAAAAAAAATTGAAAAGTGATGTCACAGATTCTAGTTATTTTCCGGAGTCGGAGTCGAGGCAGCTTGACCGACTCCGACTCCGACTCCGACTCCTGGCTGCTTGCCACGACTCCGGGCGACTCCGACTCCGACTCCGACTCCGACTCCGAAACCCTGGTTTTAACTTATCTCACCTCACCCAAATGTGTGGCATTGTGATTGGAAACCCTGTCGTTCGGATTAATCATGTCATGTCATAGGGTGCCAAGGTCAGCTGGGAAGTCACTGTGAACTTGTGAAATTGAACATGTGCGCACAACTCTTCTTCAAGTGCGGGCATCTCGAGGGCGGTCAGACTGATCACGCCCAAAGTTGGTATGTCAGTGAACACCTGCGTCGATAGCATCCAAGTTTGCTGCAGCCTTCAGAGACCGATCAGCTAAGTGGCTCCAAGGTAATGCCGGTGAACAGTCACTTCGCACGCGCTGACTGGGAACACAACTTTCTATATAAAAAACACGGAACAAATAGTTCTCGTCTCTATCAATATACAACTTTCTATCGAAGAAAGACTCCACTGTCTGCACCAAAAATTAGAATGCCAAATGTTTCATATCTTTAATCCTATATATGTGATATATTTTGATAGCGTATTACAAATTTCTTCGATGTGTTCCGAGTAACATGTGCACCGAGCAGCATATTCTGGTATAGGGACAATCGATGTCACAATATCTGATCGGGTTCTTATCTAGACCTATATTTCTAATGTACATTATACATAGGCGGCGGCACCGGGGCACCGTGCCCCCCCCCCCTTTGATTTGGGCATTTTAACATTAGCCCTATGAGCGTTGCATGGAAAGAATGGGACCAAAAGCCGGCAATGCCCCAATTGAGGGTGTTCCGCCGCTGCTGCTATACAATGTACATTATACATACATACGGTTCATGATATACACTAATATAGACTGCTGTATTTCTAGCTCATCATGGCGGATTTTCAGTTACGCCTGCCTTAAAGCACCTATACCTCTTTCGTCCATGAGCTACATAGAAGCAATGACACACGTATGTATGTTCCTTTAGTTCACGTGTCCACCAAATACTTCTTAGTAGTATGCTATTGTTTCACCCTGGATAATGTTTGCAAAGCTACCGGAAAACATAGAAATTAATAGCAGAGCAGCACATTGCATAGATATAATGCCATAAAGCCTTAATCAAGCCTGGTGAAGTCGAAAACGCTTGTATGAATAGAAACTGCTGATGAGAGTTGGAGAACAATGCTTGGTGTTTCCCGAGTCATTTCACTCTGTTCTCTCTTCCCTCCTCTGTCCTCTCTCCATTCTCTACTATAATGTGTAATTTCTGCACTTTATTATCTTTTTCTTCTCTCTTCGCTCATCCTCTCTCTTTATCTTTACCGCTGTTCTCTGATCTCAGTTATCTGCTTTTTATCATAATTCACTGCTTGCTCACTGCTCTCTCCTCTACCACATGTCCTCACTCTCACTCTCTCTCTCTCTCTCTCTCTCTCTCTCTCTCTCTCTCTCTCTCTCTCTCTCTCTCCCTCTCTCTCTCACTATCTATCTTTCTTTCTCTCGTTTTTCCTCTATTCTCATCTCTGGTTCTTACTTTCATTTCTCTCTTTTTCCTCTTTTCTCTTATCTATCGGTTACTTATCCGTCCTTTGCCATATCTACATAATCAAGCCGACATTGGAACGCAGAAAACACGTTTGAAAAATCTCGCGTATAGTGCTTTAACTTCATTTCAATGCACTTTTTCAATCTAATAAAAAGAGAGACCTATGAATATAGAGCTCATTCTGTCTAATTTCATAGCAGCGGCACTCGTCTCATTTCAGCTCAGTTCAAATCACCTACTGACCAATAACGGATGGGACTGGGCGTTTCAATACACACCGTCTTGCGCATTTTATTTTCGTTATTACCTAAAGGCTGCTTGACGTTTTTGGCTTTCAAGCATTTAAGACATTCTTTGTCGTCTCAGGTCCAGTAAGAATACCTCCAACTCGTGGGAATATGCACTTCAAGCCAACCAACACACCACACCCACGTGTGTCATAATGCTGAGAGATGGCGTTCACTCGGCTTCCTCCTAACTTACGTTCTTACAGTACTTAAACGGCCGTCACCCAAGGATTAAGTTCACTAGGGAAGTAGAGACAGACGGCACACTTCCATTCTTGGATGTAAACGTCAGGAGGTCTGGGGACAGATTCGTCACCTCTGTTTTCAGGAAACCGTCTTTCACTGGACTAGGTTTGAGCTTTTTTAGCTTTATTCCCAAGGCGATCAAGGCGGCAGTATTACAATCGGCCATCCACAGAGCTTACAAGCTATGCTCCAGTTATCAACTTGTTGATTGTGAGCTTAACTTCCTGAGATCTTTCTTCAAAAATAATGTTTTTCCTTCTCCTCTTATCCATTTTGAAGTGAGGAAATTCCTCAACAAACAATACGATCTGGTACCAGTATCTTTTGATGTGCCCAAGCTCAGCAAATACGTGACTTTCCCGTATACCTTGGAGAACAGTCTCAAGCTTTAAAACATGCTATTACCGATTTACTGACTACCTACTACCCAATATGCTCAATTTCGTATCGTTCTGAGGAACCGGTTGACGATAGGCTCTTTTTTCAAATACAAAGATAGAGTTCCCAAAGTGTGCTGCTCTGGCGTGGTATACAAATTCTGTTGCCCCTCGTGCGGGAGGTCGTACATTGGTTCTACCAGTGCACGCCTTAACACCAGAGTAAGCCAGCATTTAGGAATCTCTGAGAGAACGGGTAAAATGCTAACATCTCCTCCCCAGTCATCTGTTAGAAACCATTCAGATGAGTGTGACACCCGCTTTTCAATTTCGGATTTTCAGATACTAGGAAGACCGCCTACAGCTATGGGCCTTAGAACGCTCGAATCTTTGTAGGTACATACATAGGGAAAAACCAAGCTTAAATGGCAAAAACTCAGCTGTGCCCCTTCAGATTGTTACATAGACAATGTCCACCACCTGGTGCTTTATTCTTGAAGTGCCTTGAGGTATGAAGCACCTGAGTTTTTGGCATCTTTTTCAAGTAGGTCAGTGAGAGTCTCAAGCGATTTTAAAAAGACTGTAACGATTGATCCAAGTGTTGCAACGATGTAGCGATTTGTGAATTTTGAACGACTACGATTTTTTTGTATTAGCTTTGTAATGTCTTGTATCATTAACCCGCGCACCGACGGGGGGGGGGGGCGGATATCCGCCCCCCCCCTGAGGTTTTTCGCGAATAGCGGGAAAACCGTGGCGCCGAAATTTTGTATGACTATTCCCTCATCAATTTTACACATGGTGTGCAAGTTTGAACCTCCTACCTTTCAAGGTCAGGTCACCAGGTCACTTTGAGGACCCAACCTCAAGTCACTTTTTTGCAACTTTGTCACCGTGCCAGAGCTACAGTAGATGTCAGAGGCCTTTGAAAGTCGCAGGATGTTATTAGGTTATTAGTAGCTACAATTTGTATATCTCGGAATTTTGATATCGGTGACCTAAGGTCAGGTCAATTTCGCGACCTCCCCATTATAAGTCAATGGGGGAAAAATCAACTCCCTGTTTTTACCATTAAAACGGGTCGGAATGGTCCCATATACCATACATGACTACGATGACTATACATGAATACGATCAACCTTCACTACCTTGAGGTCAGTTTTGCTCTTGGGCAGCTGTAAGGTCATGTGACGTCATCAAAGGTCACCAAAGGTTTTTTGCCAATAACTCCGTACAGGAACAAGATACAGCCGCGCGGATGGTCTCATTGTGTTCAGCTTGTCAAGACGCATCGAATGATATACATGATGACCTCGAGGTCACGTGACCTGAGGTCAACCTTTGGCCTTGACCTTTCGAGGTCAACATATATATCATTCGATGCGGATTGACGAGAGGATTACGATGATGCCCTTAGTTTGTTCCTATCTTGACTAATTCGAAAGTTATTCGAGAAAAACTCTCTCCATATCTAGCGCCGCCATTTTGACTTTTTCGACCTCTGTGGCGTCATCTTTGACCTGACCTGAAAATGACCTTAGTAAAAATTGTAGATCTTGACCGTGCGTATCCGATGCCGTTTACCGCTTGTCGCTATCTTGCTTCGTTCTCGAGATCTCAGGGGGGGGGGCGGTCATCCGCCCCCCCCCCCGTCGGTGCGAAGTTGGCGCAGACCCCCGTCGGTGCGCGGGTTAATGTAACATGTACGAGTATGCCCACTGATGATGGTACTGAAACGTGCCGAAACCGGTCTGGAATATGATAACTGCCTTGAGCTGTCTTTTGGTGAGGTTTATTTTACTTCTCTCGCTAGATGGCAGGCCTGATCCCAATGTCGCGGATCCCAATGTTAATTTCCACGAGACACCAATCCAGTGTTATATCCAAGATCCATGGTCACACTATATCCTCTACACGTTTGTGAGTACTATAGAAGTGAATGATTTCCATTTCCGTGGAAAGTGATCTGTTGAAATTTAACATAGGTGCAAAATGTTATAAAAGGGTTAATTTTTTCAATGCATTGCTTTAATGTGCAATATGCACTGCATGCCTTACTCTCTTTGAGTGTTAACCATGCCCTACTCGCATAACAGGCAGCATTAGTGTATGGTTACGATCGCAAAACAAGCCAATACAATTATAAAAATAAATTTTGAATGGAAACGGTTGAAAAATATTAGGCCTTTTCATGCAATGACAACGTTGACAATCTTTGCAACGTTCCGCAACGTTACTGGTTGATCTCATTACAATTGAAAATTGCTCCTGCATTTGCATATAGCTTAGCTAACCGTGATGAAGCTTTTGTGTTCTTGTCTGCACTTCAATGAGAAGTATTTTCCTAAAAAAATGCCAACGAGCTGCATTTTCAGATACGGAAATTTGATATCAGAATCGTATATTTACAATACAGCGTTTGACGACAAAGCACGCCCGCCTGACTCGCATTCCATTGCACGGTGATTTTACCTTCAGCACACAGTGGTAGCAGCGCTATAGTACCTATATGAAGATGGCGGAAAAGAGACAACACTTGATACACACGCACACACTGCCTTTGGTCATTAGAGCATCATAACTGTAACTAGCATGGCTAACAACAAATATGGATATGTTATTTATTGAATAAATACAGGCGCGAAAAGCAATCAATTACACTGACCGTATTCAGATGGTCACTGGCGAACTGAGCTGGGAGACTATTCCATTTATTGGAGTCATCTATATCAACTGTATTAGAGCATCGATGTGTTGTTTGTAGCGTGCCATTTGTTTAGAGCTAACTAGTCCGTTGCCCCAAAGGCTATAAGTCTATTATTTATAAGAACATTCCATAAACAACAGAAAATGTGAGTGGCAATGCAATAAAACCGCGTTTGGTTTCATCAGCACCTTTTTATCGCCAGTACCAAAAACTTTACCATTGTTTTGCGCAGTGGCACATCAAATGATTATTTTAGGATTATGTGAACGAAAATTTGATATCCGTTGTAGGCTACCTAAAGAGTCAGTATGTTTTTGGAAAGAATAACTGTTTCAAATGAACTCTGTCTACTGTTTTATCTTTATCGTTAAACATTTTTCTAATTTCTTCTTTTCGAGCCAAAGGCAGCATGGGTATAAAAAAGCAAAAGCAAAAAATGCAGAAGTATTATAGCATTGTTAACAGATATTTGAAAGAAATAAATAGTCAAAGAAAGCGGATGAAGTCCCGTGAATCCTGACGGGTTATTGAAGCCAGACCAGTTACTTTATATTTGATTTTCATTTATTTGATTTTTGACCGAGATATGTTTGATGCACCTACTTTTTCTTTGAATTTAGTGGATAATTCAAAATTCATTAACCTTCGCCCCAGTGGGGGGGGGGGGGGGGGACATATGTTACCACCCTGTCGCGTTTTTTTTTTTGCGTGTGAATAAAAAACCGCGGCGCGTAGCGCCGTGCCGCTTGGGGTAGCTTTTTGTACATCAATTTTGGACAACGTGAGAAATTTTTGACCCCAGGTCATGTCAGGTCAGGTCACCAGGTCAAGTTAGCTGACCAAGCCTTAAAAAAAGTTTGCAATCATGTCCAGCCTGCAATGTTTGTCAGAAAGGTTTTAAACTTGGTGGATTGCATAATGTTATGGGCGCCTACAATTTGTATATCTCGGATTTTGTATACCCGTGACCTAAGGTCAGGTCAGTGGCGTGACCTTACCATTATAAGTCAATGGAGAAAAATGAAAATGCCTCTAGATCCGTGTGTACGCATAGGAACAGTCCAAATATTTCAGAATCACAATGATTTGGGCCACCCGTGACGACCAAGTTGTCTTTTTTTGCCGATAGCCTCTAGAAAGGTCATCCGAGGTCATTTTAGGCTACAAACAGATTTTTGCCAATAACTCTAAATTGGAAAGAGATAGGACGCTGGGGATGGTCTTATTGTGTTTGTCTTGTTGAGACGCATCGAATGATATGCAACATGACCTTTTCCGGTCAGGTCGTGACCTTGACCTGAGGTCAAATTTTCAAGTTGACCTTTCAAGGTCAAATTATAGTTCATTCGACGCGTCTCGGCGAGAGAAACACGATTCTGGCAATAGAAATGTTATGGCTTTTTTAAGTCAAAAGTTATTGTCGAAAAACACATTTCGTAAAAACAGCTATTTTTGGAGTTTTTGCCCTCTGAAGGCTAAACCGTTGACCTAAGGTCAATTTTGATAATGACGTTATCAAAAGAAGAGTTCAAAAGCTATCGATTGCTTTTCCTTGCGTTTTTCTAGCTATCATAGTTCCTGAGATAAATGCATGTTTTCTGAGAAATATAATGACATTTGGCAAATTTTGACCTTTAATGACCTCCAGTGACCCCAATATTGCTCTAAGATGAAAAATGACTGAAATATTTTCAAACGTACGCATTGAGAGCTATCGACTGCTTTTTACCGCGTCTTTCTAGCCCTCTTAGTTTTTGAGTTAGAGGTGGGTGGTAGCATATGCCCCCCCCCCCCCCCCACTAGGGCGAAGTTGGCTGAGACCGCCACTGAGGCGCGGTGAATTGGCTAAATAGCTTCTCATTTAAATGAGATCATGAATGTGATGTTGTTGACACCACTTTTGATAGTTCAAATAAACAACATGCATCTGAAAATTATGAACACCGTTAATATGGAAAATAAATATTGCGCTGTAAAATGTGTTGCAACTCCTACCCTGCCTTTTGTGTCGGTTTGTGGATATCTAACTGAAAGAAGTTGAAGGACGCTCTAACCTCACACATTTCTACCAGCACGGTATGTCCGGCGTTACCGCTCACTAGCTGTGGCTCGACTTCATTCATCCATCGTCCGGGCTCGCCAGGAGCTCCTCGAGCTCCTAATAGTCCGGAGCCCGCACGGCGGACCCTGCGCGCACGTGCATGACAACGACGTGTAACACCAGAGCTTGTCCGAATCGCTACAGCAGAGTCTGCACCGCACGGCGCAGCCTACGGCATCCCGCGCACGCTCACCACCCGCGTGAGCACAGACAGTCCAGGAATCGGCTCCCATGGGAGTCCAACGGTGGCGCCGGCAGGCAGAATGTACAACACTTTGCCAAGACGCGGCTTATCATCTGCAGCACTCCGTTCCTGACGGAGTCGAGTCGCCCGACGCGCTGACGACGTTCAAACTTTTGTCAAACTTGTGCCGACGAGCGCGCGCGTTGCGATCGCCATGGTCCGCAGCGACTTTGTACGATTCATCACGCCCGTACAAAACTCTTATCACCTGATGCCGGCGACGATGTCTCTCGGCGCCCTGGCCGAGCTGCGACGTCGCTGACCGCACGGGGCGCGGCGCCACCGCACCGGCTCACTTGAATAGGATACGCCGGAACGCGCGACGGAAATCCTTGTTGAAGATAGTGTATATGACCGGATTTAGAGCCGAGTTCATGTAACCCAACCAAAAGGCGAAAGCGAAGCCCCAGTCTGCCACGTGGCATGAGCTACACAGCGGTACCAGCACGTACAGGAAGAAGAACGGCAGCCAGCAAGCGATGAACGAGCCCATGATGAGGCCCAGGATTAGCGTGGCGCGTTTCTCCTTTTTCCTGGCGATGCGCCGTTTCTCGCGGTCGGGGTCTCTGTGCCGGACAGCCACCTCCACGGCCGGTGCGTCGGACACGGCCGGAGTCTCGACCCGCACCTTCAGCCGACCCATGTCAATCATCTCGCGCTTAGCCTTGGATGTTTTCCGGCCCCAGACGGGCGCGCGCAGGTGGCGGCGCAGCGGCAGCACGGCGTTACAGCGGCTCGCCTGTGGCCCCGAGTCAGACGAGGAGCGCTCCGGCTCGGCGCTGCACTCGGAGATGGGTGTTCGGCCGTTAGGCTCGCTGTCCACCGGCACCACGGCCAGCGGCGGCGCCGCCGACGGCACCGCCGGCGCCGCCCGGCGACTGCCGCCGCGCGACGGCGGCGCACCCTCGCTGCCGGCGCTCGACTTACGACTGTCGGTGTCACCGCTAGGCGGCATGCTGTGGTGCACCTCGACGGCTGTTTGAGGTGTGGGCGGCACGGGCCCGGCGCGCGGCCGGCGCTTCACGTAGCGACGCGCGCGGCTCCGAGCCGCGAAGTAGATACGGATGTAGACGAAGATCATGATGATGGAGGGCACGTAGAAGCTGCCCAGCGCCGAGTAGAGCACGTAGCCGATGTCCTTGGAGAGCTGTAACAGACAGAGAGGGACAGCCGTCAGTGGCGGCAGCGACACTCTCTAACCGGGCCTTTGTCGGCCGGTCCAGCGAGTCGGCGCCGCAGCGACAAAATCAATAGCTGGTAATTGACTGCCGGCGCCGGCCGCTGGCAATAGCCGCTCGTCTGTCGCCTTTTAATCTACGGCGTCCTAATTGGCAGCACATTATCTTATTAGCAGCTATTGACATTTAATGACACTAAATTCTCACGTCATCCCGTCAAACGGCCCCACCAGTTGAAAGTATCCTTTCCGTGAGCCTGTTGGGGGCACTCCGAACACCGAAATGGCCGGGTACGGTCATGGGCGTGGTATTTGATGACCCTGTCAAGATGCGGTGAGACCATGACCACCGCGGGTCGTGTCGGTGGACGTCGGGGCCTGTTTTCTGGCGTCGGCGCCACGTTACGTCATCTGCGCTGATTAGCATGCGGCCAGCAGACGTAAACAGGGTGCGGCACGACCGGGCAGCGGCGGCCGTCAGTCTCCGCGCGTTATGGGAGGAACCAATACCGACGCCCCGCCCCGCCCCTCCCCTCTGCTGTCCGCCCAGCCCGCGCAGCCCGCCGCAGCTCAGTACACAGGCCTGCGTCGCCACACGCAGTCGCTGGCTGCCCGTCGAACGAGCGCTCACCCAGCGAGCATCGATTGTCGTTAGACGCTGCACGGCTCTCGATGACAAGCTGTGTCCGTCTCTGCGCCCTGCTTTATCAGGGCACCTCTCGTACGGGCAGCGGCGCGGCAGAGCGATGGGGCTCTGCCGGCGCGGCGTCCGCCGTCTGCCCCGCCCCCGGAGACGACTGGACGCCGCCGCGCCTCGACAGATGGCCACGGAGATCTGCCGCGCTGTGATTTCCCCACAGACCCGCGGGTGCCCTGCGACGCCAGTCCCACTGCACCGGCTGTCTCCGTCGGCCAGACACCCTTTGATCTTTATTATATGCCACGATGACAATTTCCATCTCACATTCCAATTGTGTGTTTTGAACATTATCCCTCAGAATGGCGTCTCCTGCTTGTCGTAATCCCTGTCAGTTAATCCGGTGACGATTCCATTCCTTTGGATGACCCTTTGGAGGCAAGTTTTCCAGACGTTTCATCTTTACCCAAGATCTCCCCGTGGACACATTGGGGCTCATTTCTCTCCAACTAATCCGGCTGCCTTCGCCCTATTTCATCACATCTGACACCTTGTTCCCATTCATATCGAGTCCATTTGTCGGCAGTCGAGTCATCCCGCGCCCTTCGTCTTCCAGCCTGTTTAATCCCTCTTTCCCTTCTCCTCTCTCCCGACCAGTTCACTCTTCCCTGCTCCTGGGTTTAGCATATAACTCTACAATTTTCGTTGATCTTCTTAATGAGAAGAATTAAATTGGGGTTTCAATTCCTCGCCTGCATTCATCTGACGAGTTTTTCACAATGATGTGGACTAGAAAAAATAAGGGTTAGGACGTACACTTATTATTGTCTCTTGTAGGTTCCAAAGCCATCAAATTTGCATGATGATAGTGGAGGTTCCTGGTGGCCAGAATTGGACATATAGGTGGTGGAAAATCTATGTGATTAAGCCATAACTGGAAGCCCAGGAAGACTACAAACTTGTTATATCCGTATTCCGCAGCAATGAATGCTGCATGTTCTGATGACGTCAGCTAGTGGTGAGCTAAGGTCAGAGGTTCGGCCGCGGAGTCCGCTCCCGGCGCGGCGGTGCCGACCCGTCTGGTCGCCCGGCGCTGACGTCACGCTCGTCGGTGACTGCCGCGGCCCGTCGTCGTCGCGATAACTCAGCGGCCAGCACCGCACCGCCGTTATGAAGCCCCGGCGGAATTTTTGTAATTACGTTTGAGGTGCTTGATGTGCCAAATAAAGTGGTGCGCCGCCGGCGGCCGCTTAGGGCGCCGCCGCGCTGACGAGTGCCGCTCGGCCGAGGCAGCCGGCGCGGCGCCGGCCGCCGGGCTTCCCTATAGCTCGTAGCGCAGCCAGCGCCGCCGTAGCCAGAAATTGAACGTCCTGATCCAACTATAGAACACTGCGTCATGACGACTCCACCGCAGAGGTATGACCAAGTGTCTTCTGTTATTAGAAGGCCATTAATATAGAGTGAAATAATGAACTTAAGTTTTAAAATCACGCACCGGCAGCGCCGAAACCGTTTTGCAGTGCCAGCTCGACCGTAATTAATTCACGGGCAGCAGCAGGGAGACACGTGGGAGCCAGCACGACGTAGTTCAGATATGCTGGCTATGCTGACAACAAGATAACATCGTAAAAGTGAGCGAATGAATTTGTGGGCCTATAAATTTCGGTTATGAAAACAACCTGTAGGAAGTCACTTCCAAACACACAGAGTGGCTTCCGAGGTTTTGTCGGAGATGATACCTCTGTTTATTGCTTTTGACACCATACATAATATGCATGAATTATTTTTAGCGCTGTCTTACATTTAAATAATCTATTAGGAGGGATTGAACTACAAATGTGGTTCAGAAATAGAAATGGTTACATTTAGCGGAGTATTTAATGCACAGCACAAAATGTAAACTTTAGATCGAAGGCTGCTGGAAGACTGGAGGAACGGTCCAGCGGCATTTCATTTGCATACGTAGGGTTGCTAACTAGTTTCAATTGGGCCAGATATTATTCTGCTTCTATTCAATTTACTTTCGTTTCTTCAGTTATGCATTGAGTTCCGCCGCACTTGGAAAACCGACGTTTGTTGCAGACTTGTTGAAGGTGACCTTTGATTGGACCGTCACGGGCGGCTCTCACAAGGACCCAACGTGTTGATTCAAACACACCTGTTTGAGTAATCGATGCAAACCGCACAACCCTACCCTACATCGCACGCGGCACCTGTATCGGCTTTCCTGTCGCTCGAACTCGCGGCTGCGCGAGGAGCGGGAGCATGCTGTGCCGCAGAGCGTCTATGTCGTGCGGCACAGTCTACCTGTACAGGCAAGTTCGCTGCGACACGGCGCGCCACAGCAGACGAAGGGGAAGGAGGCGGAACTGTGTGAACTAACGGGAAGTTATGAAGCACGGAGTCGACAGGTGTTTTTGTTTGATAGCTGCCAACTTTTCTTGTCTGAATCAAGCCTCATTCGCCAACATTTTTCTTTGGAAGACTTGTTTATTGTCTTTGTGAAGTGTTTTAGCAGTGTAGTTATGTGCTAAATTGGAGATCCGTGGAACAAACAAGGCCTGTGCTCTGTTGGAGGCTGACACCTCCGGAGCTCCGGGTGTCTGGCAGGCGAGTGTAGCGCGCACTCCTGGCGTGCCCTCAGGCGAGCCGCCACACCGCCAGCGTCTGTAAAACAATAACTGGGCCGGCCGCTAAAACGATGAGCCTGCCAGTGGGCTGTCTGCGGGGACGGATGGTGGCCGCCGGCGGTGGCTCCGTCCTCGCGGCTCACGTCGGCCGCCGCTCTGTCACCCAGCGGGGCTCGGCGACGGAGGTAGTCGCCCTCAGCCATCAGCGAGGCCCACCTGTCACCGCGCAGAGCTGACGGTACTGACACAGCGCGGCACACGGCACAGAGCTGACGGTACTGACACAGTGCGGCACACGGTACAGAGCTGACGGTGCTGACTGACACAGTGCGGCACACGGTACAGAGCTGACGGTACTGACACAGTGCGGCACACGGTACAGAGCTGACGGTGCTGACTGACACAGTGCGGCACACGGTACAGTGCTGACGGTACTGACACAGTGCGGCACACGGTACAGAGCTGACGGTGCTGACTGACACAGTGCGGCACACGGTACAGAGCTGACGGTGCTGACACAGTGCGGCACACGGTACAGTGCTGACGGTACTGACTGACACAGTGCGGCACACGGTACAGTGCTGACGGTACTGACACAGTGCGGCACACGGTACAGTGCTGCCGGCACTGACACAGTGCGGCACACGGTACAGTGCTGACGGTGCTGACACAGTGCGGCACACGGTACAGTGCTGACGGTACTGACACAGTGTGGCACACGGTACAGAGCTGACGGTGCTGACACAGTGCGGCACACGGTACAGAGCCGGCGGGAGCGACATTGCGGCACACGGTACAGACTACAGAGTCGCTGCGGCGTACCGCATGTGGCCGGCGGGTCTGATGCGGCACACGGTAGAGAGTCGACGGGGCCAACGCTGTGGCAGTTGTGGATAGTCGCAAATACTCTTATTTTCCTCAATTTAGCTCAACACCTGGCCTCCGAGCCATTGCTCTGAGACATGTATAAGACTCATCACTTGAAAAGATGCCCCGGACGATGAAACCACAGTGTCACAGGCTATATGTTTTACTCCGTGCCGAGACAATGTACTCTAAATATCAGCTATTAACTACGTCAAATAATTTGCCAGCCTTCGGTAGTATCGGCCAACCGTACACGGTGAACCGGCCCTTTGCCTTATGTCGCGTAAATAGATAGGGAGAGCGATGCGCTGTCGCCATGAAGACTGCTGGGGCACTGATGCTGCGGGCATTATCTGAATTGAACTCCGACAGGAAATAGATTGGATGTGATCCTTAACCGTCTATCCGTCTTAAACCGTCCTCTGCATAAAACATTACTTTGATTTTCAGTGAAAACGGGTAACGTATTGTCGCCGAAATGCCTGCCACATTTACATGATAAAACCAGTCACAAAGTGCATTCAAACCGCAATGTAGCTCTCCGCAGCTAAAATGAAGTGAGTTGTCCTCGACATTGGGAGAGCTGAGGCGATGGTAGAGTGGAATCTGCCATCAAGACAGCATGCATGTACGTGTTTATACCCTTTCTCTTTGGGATGTTAGCACCTTCTACCAGCCATTGACCCGTGTTACGGCTTGGAAACTGGTCTTCAAGCATTTGTCTATGTAACCCTTAGCTGACAATATAGCAATTCCACTTCCATACAACTTGAGCACAGTACTCGCGAACTTCTCCTGCCTGCCTCGTTTGGTTGCTGATGGTCTAATTGACCTGTGGCCAGGTCCAGCTCTGACTCCGTTCACCACAATGAGTTGCCGTACCCATAGACCGTTGTTCAAGTCGCTGTTACATCAGCGTGGAAACTGAACGACCCGGAAACTTTTCCTGAGGCCACCGTCACTCTCACCAAGCCCTGTACTGTAGTCTGTGGTTACAGAGTACCTAACAATGCGCTCCGCAATGGGAGCCGGCACAACTGGTGTGTGCTGAGGCGGCTTGAGCAGTACACAGGAACTAGACAGTAGACAGCGTTCACTGGTGAGCTCCAGTCCAGACATTTCTATGCCTGACAGAGCCCGAGTGGCACAGTTTGCAGACGGCACACAGCGCTTGTTAGCGACAACAGCGGCCTGGTGCCTACATCAGCGCGGGTAAAGAAGATGTTTGTATGCACGTGTGCGCGTGCGTGGTTGTATGTGTAGGGGTTTTGAGCCAGCAACAACACTTTTAATGCATGCAACGCTCATGCAGAGCAAAGGCGTCGTGTGTTTCGCTCCTGTTAACAAATCATAAATATTCCATTTCTTTAGATGCCGTTTGACTTTTCTTGAAGCTGCCTATCACCTAACATTTTCAGCACCATGCAGTCAGGATAATATATGTACCGTATTTGCAACACATGTATTAAATTGTGTGCAAATGTTTTGTGTACATTTTATTCCGCGCCGGGCCGGTGCTCCGGGACTTCCGCGTCGGGCCGGGGTCTGGGGGGTGTCTGAACACCCCCTTCTAACTCGGCTCCTGGGCCACGTAGCGACACGCGGTAAGCGGCAATCGAAAGAACATCCAAAATAAAGACGAAAACACTCGGTCATTTCTTGTTTCAGGTCAAAGGTCAGGTCACCAGAGGTCACCAAAGGTAAAATGTTGCCCATTTCAACATTTTGGAAACTGCCAACGGCTAACTCGGGAACCGATAGAGCTGCACCATCGCGCAAAAGCGCATTCGATAGCTCTTTTAACGCTCTTTCGCCTACATGTCCTCACATTTGACCTCAGCTCAACAGTTTAGCCTCCAGAGGTCAAATACTCCAAAAAATAGCCGTTTTATGAAGTGTTTTTCGGCAATAACTTTTGACTCAAAAGAGCCAAGACTTTACTTTTGCAAGCATCGTGTTCCTCTCCTCGATACGCTTCGAATGAACTATAATTTGACCTTGAAAGGTCAACTTGAAAATTTGACCTCAGGTCAAGGTCATGACCTGACCGGAAAAGGTCATGTTGCATGTCAGCCGATCCGTATCGTCGAGCCGAACACATCTAAGGCGTTTTCATCGCTCTAGCATGCCTCTATCAGAAGTTATTAACGAAAAACTGTTAGATACTATTCGTGACCTGAAATGACCTCGGGGACAAAAGGACAGGTGCCATTTTCCGGTTCAGTGTGTCAATTCTACCTACATCTCGAGGTTTGAGAGTGTCTAGAATATCGTTTGTGCAAAACAGACGCTTTTCAATTCTCTCCCATTGACTTATAATGGAGAGGCTGCAAAATTGACCTGACCTTAGATCCCGATATCGAAATTCCGAGATATACATTTTATAGATACTGTTACTCTTATCAACCTCTGAAAGTGTCAAGGAAACGTTCAGTCGGTGTAGCTATGAGTTACGACGAGCATTCTATCTTTTTTCTGAGGTGAGGTCACTTAGCGTGACCTGGTGACCTGACCTTGAGCGACCTGGGTCTGAAATTTTCACATCATGTGCGGAAAAGATGCACAAACAGGTGTGCTTAACCCTCGCATGTGTAGGGGGGGGGGGGTCGGATGGACCCCCCCATGGTTTTTCGCGAATAACTCGCGTAAAAAGCGGCCGATCGCGACGAAACTTTCAGTACCCTCGCATTGATCAATTTTACACCCACCCTGAAAATTTCATGACCCTGACCCAAATGACCTTTGACCTGTGACCTCTTTTCCGAGACCATGTTTGGCCGGAATCGCGATTTCGCGTATGTCGGCTCGCACTAGCCGCGTGTTTGCAAACTTTTCGTGGTTTCAAACGTTCAAACATGTGATTTGATGTTACTCCCGTGTGTGTCAAGGTCACCTGAAGGTCAGGTCAGGTCATTGACCTTTGGTGACCTCGGGTGACCTCGGGTCACTTTTTCGAGTTTTACATGTTTCTAGGCTAGTTTTTGGAGCTGAATTCGAATTTAGCAACCATTTGAACATTTACGAAGTAGTTTTGGTGACTTGGTAACATGTTACGAAGCTGTCAGAGGCGGTTGACACGTACTACGAATACCCGTCACGACGCCTACTGGTTGACCTGACCTGACCTGACCCGACCTGGTCTAAATGCTTCAAGACATCATCTGTGATCAAAACTAACACGATATTCGTGATCAGCACCCCGAAAAACCCCTTAGCAGCCACACTTTACGACTTTCTAACAGGTCCCGATTTTGCCGACTTCGGGTCATTGACCTGACCTGGAAGGTCAACCAATGACCTAGGACCTTAACCCTCGCCCGCACATGGGGGGGGGGTGGTTGCCACCCCCCCCCCCCAGGTAGTCTTTCTGCTCTGCACTCAACATTTTTAGAGCTAGAAGGCTGATTTTTCGTATAGCTGCTCCTCTATCCTTTCTTGATGTCCACTGAAAATTTCAAGTTTCTGTGATTTTTGGTTTCGGAGATATGACCTTGTTTTTCAGGTCATGTCATGACCCAAATGGCCAATTCTCAACATCTTTCGCTTGCCATGGGCCTTGTGAGCTTTTGACACCCTGATTTCGGCCTTTTTTGCCAGTCTTACCTCCCACCTATCATGGAACATGTTGTTCGACGATGTACAGGGGTCAAGGTCAGGGTCAAGGTCAACCTAGGTCATCTAAGATAATTGCGTTTTAGGCAAGCTGAATTTACTTTTTGTGAAGTTTTTTGACTGCATTTTTGGTAAAAGCTTCTCAGATCATAATTTCATGTAATATGGACCCAAAAACAATCGGTGCACACATCAGTATACACACAGACACACACAGACATACAAACACATATAATTGACCTTGACCTAACTTGACCTGAAATGACCTCAGCAGCAAAATTCTGGTCGGGTAGTGTGACAAAGAGGTTCTAGCTGGCTTGGCACCAGAAAACAGCATCGTCATCGGTATTTGATAAGCAGCGCACTTGATATCCAACGGTGACCCAAAACAGCAATATTTTTTAGTTTGACCTGACCTGGAAGGTCAATGACTGACCTGAGAAGGTAAAACTGGGTATCATTGGATTCGTCTTTTCCCAAAGAATCTTTTTGGTCTTTACTGCTAAGCTCTATCTCCAACAGGAACGAAATGGCGCGGGGGGGGGTGGCAACCACCCCCCCCCATGTGCGTTCTAGGATGGGAAAATAGCATGTGCGGGCGAGGGTTAAAATTGGGTATCATCGGCTTCCTCTCGTCACGGGCAACACGCTCGTTTTTTCCGCGAAGCTCTAGCTCGATCAGGGGCCAAACGGCAAGGGGGGGGGGGTCCAACCGACCCCCCCCCCTACACATTAGAAGCTGGCAAACGCCGCACACATGCGAGGGTTAAAATGGCGGCGCGATATCTTTCAAAAACCGGAGGGGGGTGTTCAAACCAGACTTGTGACAGCTCAAGAAAAAAGTGAG
Organism: Amphibalanus amphitrite; assembly: GCF_019059575.1. Classification (NCBI taxonomy): domain Eukaryota; kingdom Metazoa; phylum Arthropoda; class Thecostraca; order Balanomorpha; family Balanidae; genus Amphibalanus; species Amphibalanus amphitrite. Next base: position 194,351 of record NW_024882681.1, on the reverse strand, counting down.
CTCGCTCAGCTCAACTCCGTTTTATCCGCTCCCGCTCAGCTCCCGCTCAGTTTAACACGGCTCAGCTCAGCTCACGCTCCGCTCAAACCGGCTGTGCTCCGCTCACGCTCAGCTCAGCTCAGCTCAGTTTCCGCTCAGCTCAGCTCAGCTCAGTTTCCGCTCAGCTCAGCTCAGCTCAGTTTCCGCTCAGCTCAGCTCAGCTCAGCTTCCGCTCAGCTCAGCTCAGCTCAGTTTCCGCTCAGCTCAGCTCAGCTCAGTTTCCGCTCAGCTCAGTTTCCGCTCAGCTCAGCTCAGTTTCCGCTCAGCTCAGCTCAGTTTCCGCTCAGCTCAGCTCAGCTCAGTTCCCGTTCAGCTCAGCTCAGTTTCCGCTCAATTCAGCTTAGCTCAGTTTCCGCTCAGTTAAATTCACGCTTAGATCGCTCAGTCGTTCTTTTTAAATCGGACATGCTTAACCCTCGCCCGTATAGGGGGGGGGGTCGAACGGACCCCCCTCTGTTTTTCGCGAATAACTCGCGTAAAAAGCGGCCGATCGCGACGAAACTTTCAGTACCCTCGCGATAATCAATTTTACACCTATCCTGAAAATTTCATGACCCTGACCCTAATGACCTTTGACCTGTGACCTACTTTTCGAGACCATGTTTGGCCGGAATCGCGATTCGGCGTATGTCGGCTCGCATTAGCCGCGCGTTAGCAGTCTTTTTGTGGTTTCAAGTGTTCAAACATGGCATATGATGTTGCTCCCATGCATTAGGGTGGGTGTCAAGGTCACCGGAAGGTCAGGTCAGGTCATTGACCTTTGATGACCTCGGTTCACTCTTTCGAGTTTTACATGTTTCTAGGCTAGTTTTTGGAGCTGAATTCGAATTTAGCAACCATTTGAACATTTACGAAGCAGTTTTGGTGCCTTCGTAACATTTTACGAAGCTGTCAGAGGCTACTACGAATACCCGGCAAAATCCTTACTGGTTGACCTGACCTGACCCGACCTGGCCTCAATGCATAAAGACATCATCAGTGATCATAACTAACATGATATTCGTGATCAGCACCCCGAAAAACCCCATAGCAGCCACGTTTTACGACGTTCTAACAGGTCCCGATTTTCCCGACTTTTGGGTCATTGACCTGACCTGGAAGGTCAACCGATAACCTAGGACCTTAAAATTGGGTATCATCGGCTTCCTCTCGTCGCGGGCAGCACGCTCGTTTTTTCCGCGAAGCTCTAGCTCGATCAGGGACGAAACGGCAAGGGGGGGTCCAACGGACCCCCGCCCCCTTATACGTTCGCGGCTGGAAAAACACCAATACGGGCGAGGGTTAAAAAACAGACCAACTCTTGGCGCATAAGTAAGTCTCCTCTAACAAGGAGCGAGGCAACTTACACAATGGGCAAAAGAGATAAGCTCATTAAGACCTTGAGACTTTGCGAGTCGTGCGTCTACTTGGACTCAGACTATAGTTACATGAAATGGACTGTTCTTGGCAGTGTTATCACATGTTATCAGAGTGTGCACCCGCGATGTTAACATAACATATAAGTTCAAAATATACGAACGAAAAAAGTCTGGACGAAAAAGTTTACAGACGAAAAAATGTACAGACGAAAAAATGCCAGACGAAGAAAAGTCGGACGAAAATCTGCTAGACGAAAAAAACGCCATGGAATCATCTCAACTAGGCGGTGTTTCACGGCCGAGAGCAGCACGCCCACGCCGCCATCCGCTCTTGGCACCCTGCCAGGAGCTGACGTTACATTTTGGGGTAGTGTTGGAACTTGGAGATAAGAGTTTGTTTATATCTCCATGGAAACCCCATTTGACACGTGTGATAGCAGCGTGCTGTTATCAGTGAAACCTTGAGTGAAACCAAACACCACCCTGATCTCAACCAAGGCAATGTCAACACAATTAGAATTCATAGTCGGCGTGTGAATAAGGGAGCTTTTCCCATATTATGGACATCAGAAGGTGAGAGTTCCAGTTAGCGCCTCTGCCCCACCCCACTTTCAATAGGATATGGTTGCTTAGCCCACATTCAACCAACGAAGAGGAACATTTGCTAATTCCTAATTGTAAATATTTTATGCAGAGGTAAGAACCCTTATCGATAAAATCAATTTAAATAACTGCTTAAATAACAAAGTGAAGAATGCTGAATTGTACATTGCGGAGCAGAGTGTCAAGGCGAAGCATCAAAGCCTGACAGTAGGTATTCATCTTGCAGTCAGACTTGAAACTTGAGACTGGCTGTATTAGCCTGTAAATTGGCCAAGACCCTGGTCTTCCAATTTCCATGCAACATGGATGAAATAAATTAAGCTTGATTAGTGATTAATATTGATTTCTTTAGAGTTTTGATATTTTTAAGTGCGATCACGAAGGCAGTGTAATTGCTCACTCCATAGCTAGCTCATAGCTGAAGCATCAAATCCTGAGTTAACCCGCGCCCGGCTGGGGGTCCTGGATTTCCACGCCCTGCTGGGGGGGGGTGTTTGAACACCCCCCCTTCTAACTCGGCTCCTGGGCCACGTAGCGATACGCGGAAGGCGGCGTTCGAAAGAGCGTCAAAAATAATGAGGAAATTACTTCGGTCAATTTTTTGGTCAGGTCAAAGGTCAGGTCACCAGAGGTCATTGAAGGCAAAATTTCGCCGATTTCCGGGTCGAATGTCGAAAATTTCCAAGAAGCCAACGCATAACTCGGGAACCAATAGAGCTACAGCGCCGCGGAAAAGCGCATTCGATAGCCCTATTAACGCCCTTTCTGAGTAATGCTCTCAGATTTGACCTAACGTCAACGGTTTTGCCTGCAGGGGGCAAAAACTGTAAAAATAGCCGATTTTTTTCGGAAACAGTTTTTCTGCAATAACTTTTGACCCAAGCCTTGTACGAGCTGACTTTTACCGGCATCGTGTTCCTCTCGTCAAGACGCATCGAATGAACTATAACTTGACCTTGAAAGGTCAACTTAAAAATTTGACCTCAGGTCAAGGTCATGACCTGACCGGAAAGGGTCATGTTGCATATCAGTCGATCCGTATCGTCGAGCTGAATACATCTAAGGCGTTTTCATCGCTCTAGCATGCCTCTATCAAAAGTTATTTGCGAAAAACTGTTAGATTTCATTCGTGACCTAAGATGACCTCAGGGCATAAACAGGGGTCATGGACACCATTTTCATGTTCAGTGTGTCTAAACCACTTGTAATTCAGTGTTTGGGAGTGTTTATAATGTCTTTCGTCCAAAAGAGGCGCATTTCAATTTTCTCCCATTGACTTATAATGGGGAGGTCGCAAAATTGACCTGACCTTAGGTCATCGATATCAAAATTCTGAGATATACATTTTGTACATGCTATTGCTCTTAGCAATCGCTGAAAGTTTCAAAGCGATCGGTCACTCGGTGTAGCTACGACAGACATTGAAACTTTTTATGAGGCGAGGTCACTTCAAGTGACCTGGTGACCTGACCTTGAATGACCTTGGTGTGAAATTTTCACAACATGTGTAGAATTGATGTATGATAAGGTGTACCAAAAACGCCGCCGTTTTTGAGATATTCGCGAAAAACCACAAGGGGGGGTGTTCAAACACCCCCCCCCCCAGCAGGGCGCGGGTTAATTTCCAAGCATGAACTGAAAAGAATTAGAACTGGATCAGCTCAGCTCAGCTAAATCAGCTCAGCTCAATCAGCTCAGCTCAGCTCAGCTCAGCTCAGCTCAGCTCAATCAGCTCAGCTCAGCTCAGCTCAGCTCAATCAGCTCAGCTCAGCTCAATCAGCTCAGCTCAGCTCAGCTCAGCTCAGCTCGCTCAGCTCAATCAGCTCAGCTCAGCTCGCTCAGCTCAATCAGCTCAGCTCAGCTCGCTCAGCTCAGCTCAGCTCAGCTCAGCTCAAGCTCATTCAGCTCAGCTCAGCTCAAGCTCATTCAGCTCAGCTCAGACAGCAGCTCAGCTCAATGCATTACAGAGCCGGCTCAGCTCACAGCTCAACAATTTGGCAAAATGTTGAGCCGGCTCATGAGCTGAGCTGATTTTTGAGCCGGCTCAACTGATCTGATCACAAGTCTGGTTCAAACACACCCCCCCCCCCCACCCGCCGCGGGTTATGATAAAATTGGCAAACAACATCTTTACGTGATCTCACTGGGATGACTCCCGAAGATACGGCCTTGTTGTTCAGCATTTGCAAACGTCTGCGAGCGTGGAATCGACAGCCATGGCCTATAAACGCATCGAGGCATCAAAAGTTTTATCTTCCCGGTTTCGTAAACATGTCCTAAAGCGTGAGCCCTTGTTGTTGTGCCTACCATCGAGCAGTGAAGCCTGTCTGGCTTTTTCGGCGCTGCTCCGCCTATTTTCTATTCTTCGTGGCGAGCTCTTTTACAAATCTCCGGGAAAGTTTCCCCGTTGATGGACAAACTGATATTTTCTCTTCCTTTCACCCGGATGGGTTCCAGGCGCAGCTATCCGAGCGTTCGACAGGCACCTCGTCAAAGGACGTGCATCGTCCGCAGTCGATCCCACGGGCCGGGTTAATGCCCAGGTTATTGGAAATAGTCCCAATCTCAGTGTGTTTACCATGCTTATTCACAATTACCTGCATGTGTGCTTGCTTACAGTTGCTTAGAAGCTACCGTTTCTATATTGAAATGATCTATTTTAGGAAAGGTGAAGCCTTGAAATATAAAGTCCAGCCTTGTAGCCGGCCAAAAAAAGTAGGTGCAAGACACTTCAAAATGTTACAATTTTTAATCGTTTTACATTTGATCGAATGCCGCTTTATTAGCCCTCGCCCCGTTGGGGGGGGGCCATTTTGGCCCCCCCCTGTGGTTTTTCCTGAATAGCAAGAAAACGGCGGCGCGCAGCGCCGCCAAATTTTCAGTACCTTCCCGGGCATCAATTTGACACCTTCACACCAAATTTCAAGTCTTAGGTCACCTTAGGTCAGGAGTTATTGAGGTCAAACTGAGGTCATGTTCGAGCAAAAATGAGCAAAAAACATGCAATCTTGAAACGCCCACCAAATCTACAGTTATCAAGCAATTTCAAAGTTCTTTATATGGTCTAGTAGACAAAAAGCGGCGCTACAAAACTGCTATCTCGGATTTTCAAAATTTTTGGTTTTTGACCAAAAAAAATTCAAAAAATTGATTTTTTTAGAAAAACTTTGAAAAAATCCAAAAATTTTCCGAATTTCGAAAAAACCGGAATATATGTGATAGTCCCAGCGCTCTTCTATATACATACCAAATTTCAGATCGATATCTCGTTTTTTGGCCAAGTTATAGCGAAAAAACTGTTCAAAAATGATGACGTCAAATTTTTTAACTCAATTTTTAGCAATTCTAGACCACGTACGGCAAAACAAAGACCACCATTGAACTCCCCGTGACGAGCTGCATCGATTCGATACTCATTTTATGCAAAAATATTAACTTTGAAATTTGACCTAATTTGACCTGACCTTGACCTGACCTTGACCTGACCTTGACCAAAACGTGATCTAAGCTGGCCCCAAAGGCTGCCTGACCCATATAATCGCATTTGTCATGTAAAATGGACCATAAAACATGTATCACACGACACTTTCATATTGTGACCCCCCCGTGACCTGACCTCTGTGACCTGACCTGGTATCAGTGACCTCAAATAGCAAAATATGTGTTTGAAGAACATTTCCCCATCGATGATTTTCAATGAAATGCATTTTACTCGATTTTACAACGCATTTCTTGAAGTGCCTGTAAACGGTGAAAATTGGACCTTTGACCTGACCTGTGACGTCATCGGTTTGACCTAGGTCAATAAAATTGGGTCACAAGGTAGTTCCCCGTTGGGGCTATCCAACGCCGTTTACCGCTTGTCGCTATGTTGCGTGGTTCTCGAGATCTTAGGGGGGGGCCAAAATGCCCCCCCCCCCCAACCGGGCGCGTTGCTCGGCAGAGTCCAACGGGGCGCGGGTTAGATTCATATTTTAACCACGGTGCTGATATGGAGGATCTTCCAGTATTATTATTTTTTTATTGTAAGCATGATTGTATTTTTTTTCCGGGCAGATGTGGAATGCAACGTTCAATGATGCCTTTGTGGGAATGGACCACCCCCCTCCCCACTTGTTTCACTGCTTATAATAGGTTGTCAAACCATCATTTATCCCTGAATTGCAGTGCTGTTGATTCTGCTGCACTGCCACATATCACTTCAAAGCAGTCTACGGTGGCCAATATGGCTCTGTCGCAAATTAACTCATCGATTATTACCGACGTTGTAATGGTGGACAATCATGAGGAGTGGTCCACAGGGTAGACTTACTCGTACCCCAATAAAGTGTAATCGAATACGAGTTCGTTATAAACGAGCACTCCACATGCACGTAAGAGAAGCTGTTAATAATTATGAAACAACTTATGACATCACCACGTCAATCAAAGTTAATCGAATCATTATAAGTGTTTCTAAATTCTTAATGATAAGGAATCATTGTTGCTTATCATAATAATTAATCAGTCCCTTTGGCTTGCATAGTTTCCGACAATGAATGACAACATAAGAGGCATCCATAATGCACTTTAAGCTACGTGAAGTGTCCTCTGCTTCGTTATCCACCAGGTCCTCTGATGTTTCTAGGTAATATCCCCAGCACCAAAACAACGGCAGACGCCAGCTATTTTTCTTCTGAAGCAAAATCGGGCACTACAGAAACACCCCAGCCAAACTGCAAAGCCAAAACAATACTGAAGGAACGCCTTCGGCGTAGGTCGCTATTTCTTCACACAATCACACTGGGCTAAGAGGATTTCCACATTTCAACCCGGCCAGCAATCGAAAGCATCCATCTTCTAGATGGATTTCTCCAAACCGATTAAGAGAGTGGGATAAAAATCGCGCCGGGCGTCGGGGTGGCCGGGGAGAGGCTGGTGTGTGTGGGTGGGGGTGGTGACTGGCCTGGGTCGGCAGAGCGTGCCCTCCCGGCAGAGCGTGCCCTCCCGGGTCGGAGGGGAAGGACTGACCGCGGGCTGCCACGGACCGCCACACACACTGACCACGGCGCGGCGATGGGGGCACCGCTGGTCCAGATGGCAGGTGCTGGCGTCCGGCCTTCCGTCCCTGCCCCACTCCTCTCCTCTCTCCTCTTCTCTCCTCTCCTCTCCCCTCTCCTCTCCCCTTTCCTCTCCCCTCTCCTCTCCTCTCATCTCTCCCCTCTCCCCTCCTCTCCTCTCCTCTCCTCTCTTCTCCTCTCCTCTCCTCCCCTCTCCTCTCCTCTCCTCTCCTCTCCTCTCCTCTCCTCTCCTCTCCTCTCCTCTCCTCTCCTCTCCTCTCCTCTCCTCTCCTCTCCTCTCCTCTCCTCTCCTCTCCTCTCCTCTCCTCCCCTCTCCTCCCCTCTCCTCTCCTCTCCTCTCCTCTCCTCTCCTCTCCTCTCCTCTCCTCTCCTCTCCTCTCCTCTCCTCTCCTCTCCTCTCCTCTCCTCTCCTCTCCTCTCCTCTCCTCTCCTCTCCTCTCCTCTCCTCTCCTCTCCTCTCCTCTCCTCTCCTCTCCTCTCCTCTCCTCTCCTCTCCTCTCCTCTCCTCTCCTCCCATCTCTCCTTGGCTCTGTGCGGGTGAGTGACCAGCCCGTATGGCCACTTAGCGGTGGGATAGGGTCGTGGACCTGGGCCGAGCCGTTAGGACATCGGCCCGGACCAAACTGAACATAGCGACCATTCGACGCCACACGGTAAGGCCGTCTCTGGTGTGTTTCTTCTTCTTCTTTTATTTTCTTTTCTTTTCCCCAACAGTCCAACTGGCAATTATCGTATAACGGATCAAGCAAATTGAGTGAAAATCTTGATATTTGTTACAGTCGATTGAAAGCTCAGGCATATTGGCCAAATATCGTATTCATTTATCGCTGGCCCGGTCAAACGAAAACAAATAAATTTGTCATTGTTGGACTATTGATCAATAACTATATAGACCTGATTACTTACGGCATTCATCTAGAAATTAAACTTCAGCTGTTTTTTTTCTTTTTTATAAGCCGAATGTCGTCGACACTTTGTAATGTAAGCTTATACACATCATAAACATTTTTTTTCTTCAGTCTAGCGTGCCAATCACAACGAAAGCATGCACACTTTTTGCTATGGGGCTTGTTTAGAGGTAAGGGATGCTCTGAGTCACTGCTTATTTAGTGACAGGCTGCCACCTGCCCACTGCCGTGTCACGAATCTTGGCTGATGAGTTCACGTGTTTTTGACCTTGAATGGCCCCGCCTCTCCGTCTGAGCGTCGATTACCCCATGCCAAGTGCAGAAGGCGCGAGCTGATGCTGAGCTGATGCTGATCGGCTTTTCGGCCTATTTCGCCGAATTTCGCTGTAACTATCTTTCAGTGGAAACAGGCATCTCCCTGAGTCACCGGCTACCTCAGTGACTTTAGTCGTTCAGCGACTCTAAAGTCGCGTGTCACCACGTGGATCATGTCGAGTGAATATCGAGTGAATTTGACTACCGATGCGCCCATATGCCCGATATCTGCACTACCTCTCTCTATTTTACGATCACAGGAAGTAGCGTCCCTGGTTTCGGCCTGATGCAAGCACATGTCGTCACTAGAAAGCATGGCCGGATGCCGGCGGACTCGGTGTGACAATCATTCACGTTCTGGTTGTTTTGTTCTTGGCTCTCGGTTGAGGCCGTTTCACCAGAATACCGCGGCGGCGGTCTATTTCGGAGTTTGGCAATGGAGCGAGGGCGACGTGGCGCGGGCGGGCGGCTCACTGCCGGGCCGCTCAGCTCGGCGGTGCCGTGGCGGGGGCGGGGGCGGGGGTGGGGGAGGGGCGGGGGCGGCGCGATGAGACCGCTCATTAGCGAGGTCCGAGTCACGTGGGTCCGACCGTGAGTGGCGTCTCCTGTTCCTCTATCAGCCAGACGACCGGTGTCAGTCTGTCAGCATTTGTCCACGCATCCGTCAAATCGTGTCCTAAACAAGATCAGTCTTCCGGTAGTAGAAAACAGGTATTGTATCCAACGATGCATACAACAATGAAGTTCTGCCGTTTAGCGAACTGTTTCGTGGCTCGATCAAATCAAATGAAGCTCAGCCATATAAACTGATTTTTAGTATGTTTGATGTGTTCACTAGATGATACATTTTCTACGATAAGTGTGTTTACAGGCCACCTGAGGACGACTGGTCATGTACTGGGCATCCAACGACACTTCAAATCACACAGAGAAAATACGAAATCCGGTTTATCTGGGCATTTTCTGGAATTTACAATCCTCATAGTTTGACAAATACGACTAGCTGGGCACACCTATCAAAAGAGAACTAAAATCTGCCGGCAAAACAGAGAACAAAAGCGTCGACAAAGCGATATTTGGCTCACTGCAACCAGCAACAGACTTGTATCGCGTCTAACAAGACGAATCGCCGCGTTTCGTTTGATCACTGGATGCATCAATCAGCCGCGCATCGTCCCATACCGGGGGCAATCGCCATATGTCTGCTGCCTTATCTGGTGGTCTTAGAAACGTAGTGCGATCAACAGTCCATATTTCTGGCAGCGCCTCGGGGAGCTGGGGCTCCACATTTTTGCAAGCCGGCCTATGCTGAGTCGAGCAAATGGAACAAACATTGAGACTCCATTTCCGTGGGCGCGCTGCTTTCATTTGCATTTTCGCTAGACGAAGTTTTGTTCTCTGGCTGTATAGCGCGCCAGCGACTCTCTCCAGAGTGTCTGCGCGACAAAGCTTGTGATCATTCCGCTGTATCTGTAATGATGACAGTGGGTGCGGCCGACCCCTCAGACGTATCTGCAGAAATGGGGGTGACTGCTAGACAGCCTGTGTCCGTGAGACAGCAGTCTGAGACCATTGGACAGCAGGCTGTGACCGTAAGACAGCAGTCTGTGACCGTCAGACAAAAGACAGCAGTCTGTGACCGTTGGGCAGCAGTCTGAGACCGCTGGACGGCAGTCTGTGACCTAAAATAGCAATAGGATATATTGAGCTCAGTCAGACTTCTCTAGCAGGGACTAACAGGGACTTCAAAACAACTGGCAATTGTATCGGTGGCTGCGTCTCATATCGGATAGCAGCCTCATTACACAGTAAAGCTTCGTTAGATTATAGTGACACCATGGTTAAGGATCGAAACAAACTCTTTTCTCAGACTGCAATGTAAGAAATATGTACTAAGTTTTACACTGACAGGGGTTACAAATGGCTCAGTCTTTTACTATTGCACGCACTTTGGACCTCTAATAGAAGTTCACAAATGCTTAATTATGCACCGCTGTGGAAATGGATAAATGCCCAGATAATGTTTCTTAATTTCTGCTCGCAATTTCTTTGCGCGTCATTTTCCCTCGCTATGACGGGCACATTTCAGCATTGTATTCTATACTACACCTTTTTGCACTCAAAATAGGCATCTTTTCATTCAATTTCGGCGAATTGCATTCAATTTTAGCGATCTCTCATTTGCTTCGAATAGAGAGATCGCTAAAATTGAATGCAATTCGCCGAAATTGAATGAAAAGATGCCTATTTTGAGTGCAAAAAGGTGTATTATCTTGCTTCATATTGATCAGGATTCTAAAGTGAGGCTGGAGAGTACGATCTGAATTTAATCAACACAGCGAAGGGAATATGCTCCCACGACAGTGACATGTGCGGGACGAGGAGCGCGCCTATCGTTGCGGTCCGCAGGTCACACCCGGGAATCAGACCAGTCACCGACGACACGGCAGCTCGGCCGACGGCCAGCTCCGAAATCACTGACCAAGCGTGAAAATGGCATTAATCTTTTCGCCAGCGGCTAAATTCGGAGCGTTAGAGGGCATTAGAGCATGGGCCGCACTCGTCGGCCGGCCGGCTGAGGCTGCCAGCGCTAGCGGTACCGCGGCCGCCAGCAAGTTAAATTGCGGGCTCGGGGTCATTTCCATGACTGATTTGGTGATGAACTTGTCCGACGGCGCGGCTGGGGCCGGCATCCCAAGTGGGCGGGTGGGTGCCCGAGCGGAGGCAGTGACACATGCGATCCGCCGGGCAGAGACGGGGCCGGCTCCGGTCAGCCGGAGAGAATTCGGAGCCGCTGCTGATGCAGTGGCGGCGGAACAGGGGGTGCAGGGGGTGCAGCTGCACCCCCATCGAAAAACATGGGGGTGCAAACATATCTTTTTGCACCCCCAAAATCTGTACAAGGGGCCCGTCGCACCATCCAATACATTTTCTCCCGAAAACCAGTGATCGGGAAACGAACACTGATGTGGAATCATCCGGGATGTCCAATTATAGCCAGGAGCGCCCCATGCTAGTCTTTAGGGCCCCCACACCGGCTAGAAGTGTCCCGAGCCGCGTTTAGTGCTCCATGCGGCATCTCAGGGCCCACACGACGGCCTCAGAGGGCCCTTTTATGACGATCTCTGAGGGCTTCCACGACGACCTCTGTCCCCTGGGGCCCTACAACGGCCACTAAGGGCCCTCATGACGACCGCTGAGGGTCCCACAGATACTCTAGGGCCCCAAGGAGACTCCAGGGGCCACGCTGGCCTCTGAGGGCCCCTATGACGGCCTCTGAGGGCCCTTACGATGATCTCTGGGGCTCTCACGGCGACCTATGTCCCCTGGGGTCCTATAACGACCACTAAGGGCCTTCATGACGACCGCTGAGGGTCCCACAGGACTCCAGGGGCCCGCTGGCCTCTGAGGGCCTCTACGACGGTCTCTGAGGGCCCTCGTGACGGCCCTAGACCCAACTCAAGTCTGAGGGCCCATTTGGCTTCAGACGGCCCAGCGACGGCCTCTGAGGGCCCCAACACAACCAGGCTGCAGGGGCTATGCTGGCATCTGAGGGCCCTGCAACGGTCTATTGAGGGCCCTAACGATGGCCTCTAACGGTCTTACCAAGGCCTCTGAGAGCCCTGCAAAGGTATCTGAGGGCCCATGAAGACTCTCACAATGGCCAAGGACCCTCATGACGACCTCTGATGATCCTTCCGAAGGCTTCTAAGGGCCATCACAACAACTTCTGAGGACCCCAGGACGACGGTCCCTGAGGGGCTGAGGGCCCTGACGACGACCTCTCTGGGCCCTCATGATGGTCTCTAAGATGATGATCATGATGGTCTCTAAGGGGCCATGCTGACCTCTGAGGGCCCTCTTGACGGCTTCTAGGGCCTAAAGAAGGCTTCAAGGGCCAACGCTGGCCTCTGAAGAACCCTACAACAGCCTCGGAGGGTCTCAACTCAACGCAGGCAGGTGCCAGGAGACATGCTGGCCTCTGAGGGTCCCGCAGAGTTCAGATTCAGAGGCCCCAACGACCTTTGTGGACCTTACGAAATACGAAGGTCTCCGAGAGCTCACGCAGGCTCCTGGAATTCCACACTGATTCTCAGGCCCCATGTCGGCTTGTTGAGGCACTTTATCTGCTCTTGGTGCCCCGTCGCCGGCCTCTGAGAGTCTCAATGTCGGAACTTATTAGGCCATGGGCCCTACACCGGCTTTTATGGCCCCTACATCGACTCTTGGGACTCATGACCATTGAAATGTGGATCTAAGCGGCTTCTAAGAATCCCCATGCTGGTTCTAGTAGCCGCCAGCCGAATATTTGGGCTCACACGCGAGCTCCTGGGACCCCTTGCATACCCCAGGGGTCTACCAGCCTCTAAGACCCCACACATACTTTTGGGCTCAAACGCTTGTCCCTGAAGGCCCCACTGAGACCCCTTTCCTCTATTCAGTCCTCCATACCGGCTTTTTAGGATAAACATCGGCTCCTGTTGCCTCCATCCCGGCTTTAGAGGGCCTCCATACAGGCATTTTTGGGGGCCGATGCCGGTTTTTTGAGAGCCCTCAAAAGACTTTCGAGCCTATACTGCCTTCTGAAACCTTTCAGCAACTTTAAGCTCATTCAGTCTGGGGAGTCATGTAAGTCTCTGGAGAAGTCTCTACGTGGTCGGTTTCCAAGGGGCTTCTAAACACGGTCTCCTTGGAACGGTCTCGTAGGGCCCTCAATGGTCCACTGCGGATCCAGAAAAGTGGCTTGAGACGCTGCGGGTGGTGGCTAGACTTAAAAGGTTTTTCAAAATCTTCGTTTTTCATAAATCAATAATAATCACTAAAAAAAATGAAGGGGGCCCACAACTTCCAGAGGGGCCCCTTGAGAAAACTTTGCACCCCCATCCAAAATTACCTTCCGCCGCCACTGTGCTGATGACCAGCCGCCGACGTCGACGAGCTGGAACCAATCGGCTCAGTCCGGCCGGTGAGCACACGGCGCGTCCCGCACAGGCGGCTCAGCGGCGGACAGCGCAGAGCGCGCTGCCGGGGCCAGAAGGGTGCACGCTGTCGGACGACGCGCAGTAGTTGGCGAGATGGTATGCGATATGCATCATGATGACGCATACTACGCAGTGCTGTTCAATATATCTCATGCACAAAGTCCCATTACACAATATACTCGTCCAAGGCCAGCACTACTGATGCGTATAGCATGCTCTAGTTGATATGGCTGTTTTTCTGAACTATAAAGCATCGGCTATATCGGCCGTTTTCTTGATCCGGTGTAGTAAACGAGAACGTTTGCCATCTCCGTCGAGGCGCCTCATTCGATAACCTGCGTCCAGTCGGAAAACAGCCCCTGCCCAGTGGCGTCATTTGGTTTGGTTATGGACTATGGTCCATAAGTGACAGATTGGAGTGCGCCTCGGACGTACAGAGCAGCCTAGCTGTGGCGCCCGCAGAGGCCATGGCCGGTGACTGGGCGGACAGCGGGGCGCTCGGCGGGGCTCGCGGGCGCGCGGCCACCCGGCCCGCCGGCCGCCCGGTCCAGAATCAATCTCTGTGATTTACGCGCTGTCGGCCGCATCAGCCGGCGGCGGCGACCGGTGGTTAGCGACGGTCCGAGGCACGGCGACCGACGGCGGCCAGAAAACCGGCCGTCGACTCGGATCATGGCCAGAAGGCCGCCGCGACAGCGGCAGAAATGGACACGTCAGCCGGCGACTGAATACGCCACAGCCGCGCCTCATCATGGCCACTTCACCGGCCTGCTGGCTGCGAAAACGCCTGCTTTATAAGGCTCAGGCCAGCACACAGCGGTGGTTTACGTCTCGTGCCGTACTGCCATTCACAGTTGTGTGAGGTGCTGAGACTGCTGAAGGCGTGGCTGGCGGCAGTGACCGTGGATAGAGGCTGCGGTCTGCGAGGCTCGGTGCCGGACGGAATATGTCGGGCCAGGGAGCTCGAGAGATAGAAGTCGGGCGGTGGAGTCCGGGCGGCGGCGTGCACGGTGACTGCCCGCTGCCGGTGCCGTCTTTCCGCTCACCGCCGTCGACTCTCCGTTCCCAGTGCCGACTCTCCGTTCGCCAGCCATCGATCGACGGTAAGAGGAATCTCCGACCGCCGCGGGAGCCAGTGACGGATCTCAGAGGCTGAGCGGCGGGTTACGGAAACGGTGCTAGCCATATGCTTACAAAGAGCCCACATCAAGGCTGACCACGCAACTTCTCCAAGGTATGAGTTCAAACGCCGATTTCGTATTCTGAAGTCATCGGCTTGGTTTCGTGATCATCCGCATCTACCAGACAGAAGTGCCAGACCAATCACATTGCGACCCAGCGAGGATCGTGATCGTGACGCAAGAGACCGATTCCGGTCGTCGTGCCCTGCTGCGCCCCGCGACCATAGAAAAACCGGGGCGGTCCGGCGGTGCGCAGAGCAGCCTGGTTCCGGACCGGACGGGGTCAGCGGAACAGCCGTCCGTTGGCCCGGCAACCGGCGCGTCTGGACAGCCGCTCCGCGGCCCTAATGTTTTTGTCCCGTCCATAGAGAAGCTTGGTTGTTTGTATGGTGATAATGCTCAGAAGTGAGAGTCGTGCCTAATCGAAATGAGATATAACTATGGGAGGCATCACATTCCTCTGTTGTGAGTTGTTCTGAGAGAGAAGCGCTGCTCGGATCGTTCCCCACGCCGCGCTGCTTGCTGGGACTGCAGCCAGCCTGAAAACAGCCTGCCGTTGTCTACAGATGCGGGAGATTGGTGCGGTGACTCGGTCACCACTCGGGGCAAAATTGAGCCACTCAATTCTGGCTCAGACTGCCGTTCGCAACACTGCTGTCCGCCCAGCAACCAGGCCACCCGGGTCTATTTATACATCAGCCATGAAACAGCGATAAAGGAAATAATGGACTTCATCTCATTCTAAGATTCGTTCTAGCACAAAGTAATGCGCGTATGTTATGTGAATTGCCCACAGTTGTTCATATGTGCCCGAGCTGAGGAATGGACATTCCTTATATTAGATTCCAGTAAGTATTGATGATATCAACAGGTCAAAGAGATAGTCAAGGTTATGATTCTATTTCGAGCATGGCATCACGCTTAAATTGAATACCCACACAGGTCACTAACCCTGAATAAGGGGTTCTGGCAAATGGTGAAAAGATATCCTCATCCAGCAGTTGGGACTGCAATTAATTTCTTCGAAACGACCATAACTGCGGGACACGCCATTTGTATGGAGAGGCGGAGTGGACTGCCGCCGACGGAAACTTTTCCGCCGGCCTCGGCGGCCGCCAAGAGTCCAAGGTCACCACAGTACCAGGTCGGGGTCGGTGGTCCCCTTCGGCTCACCGACCACCAGACGGGAGGCTAATGATGCCTGCAGGGCTAGATTTTGGTCCAGAGCCGCCTCCGTGACCTCGGCGGTGGACGTCCCGCAGGCTGGTGGTGGGCAGTGCTGAGAACTGCAGGAGTCTGCCAGAGACTAGTGGAAGGCTGGGCTGCAATGGGTCGGAGGTCGGCGGCCGCGCTCCCAGTCTGCGAGTCTCCGTCGATGGCAGCCCGCTCATTACCCTGCAGCTTTCCGAAGCTCTCAGGAGCCATAAAAATAGCGCGGCCCTGACGTCAGTGCGCCGCACTGACAACTTTGGCCGGGCGGTGCTGGGAAACGGAATGGAGAATCGTCAAACTGCGGCCGCTCTGAATGCTGGTGTGACGGCTTATTTTCAGTTTGCGTCGTCTGATAGCACTTTGGTGTCTAGGGAATTTGAATAGTTTTCAGACTCAAACGACAAAGAACGGCCTGGACAAGCATTCGGTGAATCCCTTGCTCTGTGCGACATCCATCTACTAAGATTCATTCATTGTCTCGGGGGCTGCGGCCCGCTGGGGTGGATGCGGATCGTTTGGGAGGCGCGGTCGACCTGTCGACAGACGGAGCTTCACGACGCCTCGTCGGTCACAGTCGGTCACGGCCTGTGACGGTGCAGCCCGGACATGACGGACGGGCCGCGGACCGCCACCTCCGGCCGAGCCGCCTGCCCATGGCCGTATGCTAATGGAAGGTCGGCGCCACTGAACTTTGACAGCATCCGTCACCGCGCGCCGACAAACGACGCACACGCATTACCGAAATTGTCCCTCCCCGCGCGTTTGTTTTATCGTTTCACTTGCTAATGATGCTATTGATCACCGGCACGTGCATGGTATTGCTGTCACCGGCAGTTGAAGAGGTTCACCGAGGTACAGACATACTGGACGGTGGCGGCCGACCGGCTGATTAGGCTGACGCTGAAGGAATGGCGATGGTTGCTTCACTTTTGGAAAGTACGAGATCTTGATAATCTTATGCTACGAAAATAATCCATGAATAACATTACCTTTAAACTTCTGGGTAAGCCAGGTGAGTGACCCGCTATCCAGCTTTTCTTACAGCCTCCCCCTGTCCCACTCCACTCACACCTTTCTCCCAACAAGACGGCGAGCCACAAACACAATTTGTCCCGCGTCTAGTATGCGACCTAAGTGAATTGTTATGCTAAGGATGCACTTCGTCTCGCTCCCGTGTCGGCAGTGTCGGTTTGAGGCAGGTGAAGCCGAGAAAAGCGTCTGCTCTGAAAAGAAGGTGCATAAGCGTTGAAATCGAGACGCAGGTCTCAAATAAAGAACGGGAATGGCGCATTTGGGTTGCATTTATCTTGGCTCGTCAGATATAGTACAAAAGGTACCTACGAGTATGTCAAGAATGAGGAACTCCTAAGATTTTCAATGGTGAATACTAATACTGTGGCATACATTGTCTTTAAAATCATTCATTGGTGAATATTCATGGGTCAATTGGTAATGTAGCGTTGAAGGTCCCGCAGCTTGAATAAATGCTCAGCATAGATAAATGAGTCTAGAAAATAATTGTAATTTGCTCCTAACGATGCCAGGGGATTCCATAACTCCTACAAGCCTCACACCGATATAATCGAAGAGGTGAGTCCCCTTGTCCAGCGGTGCATCGGCCATTTTCTCTGCCTGGTCAGATTCAGAGCACCTCCGTCAGCTATCGGCCGGCGCCGCCGACACCCGCTGTCGGTCCGTGATGCCGTCTGTCGGTGTCGACGGCTGCGGGTGCCGATACTCGCCTCCCACGGCCGCGCCGTGACGGCACTGGCCGACGTCCGGAAATTGAAGCCACTCCGCAGGACGATCGGCGCCAGGCAGGTGAGGCATCCGATGACAGGTCTCATCTGACCGGACAAGCGGCTGAAATGAGCCGGCCGCTCATCCGTGCGGCAGCCTACCCACACGCACATCGAGTTTCGTGAAACTCAACACGCGGCACCACCACGACAGGCTGGTGTTTGTTGATTAGTTATTTTGGTCGGGTTTAAATGACCTTCTTTATCGCCTAACATCCACCAAGCGGATAAACAACATGGACATCGTGGCCCCAATCGAGGAAGCAACATCCCACATTAACAGAGAACATGCAGAAGAACTACGCTGGAAAGTCAGGCATGCATTGGAAAGGGCCAAACCGCCAAAGGCCAATACCACCAAAGAGGAACTGGCAGCAATCAACAACCTCAAACAAGACGGCAGCATCATCATACTTCCAGCAGACAAAGGAAACACCACCGTTGTCATGGACAAGAAGGAATACGACCACAAGATGAACAGCATTGTGACAGATGGATTGTACACCAAACTGAAGAAAGACCCAACCCCGGCCTGCGAACGCAAACTAACAAAGCTCCTTAAGAAGAACAAGGACAAGGAACAACTCACGGACGCCCAGTACAGAAAGCTGAGCCAACATCACAGCAAACTTCCACACATGTACGGGCTGCCAAAGGTACACAAGACCAATGTACCGCTAAGACCAATAGTAAGCTGCCGTGGCTCAGCCTGCCATCCTCTGAGCCAGTTCCTCGTCAAGATCATCAACCCACTGAGTGGCAAAACACCTACATATGTCAAGAACTCAGCCCACTTCGTCTCACTGGTTCAGGCCATGCGACCTTCGCCGAACATGCAAATGGTAAGCTTCGATGTGGTGAGTCTGTTCACCAATGTGCCCACTACCGAAGCTCTGAGCATAGTGAGGACAAGACTGGAGAGCGACGATACACTGCCCGAAAGAACGACAATCCCGACTGATGACATCATGGAACTCCTGACATTCTGTGTCACCACCACCGCCTTCCAACTGGGCGATGACTACTACCAACAAACTGAAGGAATGGCCATGGGTTCACCCCTGTCACCGGTGATCGCCAACATCTACATGGAACACTTCGAGGAACTGGCCTTACAAACAGCACCACTGAAACCATCCCTGTGGCTGCGATATGTCGACGACACATTCGTCCTGTGGGACCATCGCGAGGACATAACACCGTTCCTAGACCACCTCAACAGCCTCCGACCCTCCATCCAATTCACAATGGAAACAGAAGTCGACAACAAACTACCATTCCTTGACGTCCAAGTGGAGAAATCTGAGGAAGCATTCAGAACATCGGTCTACCGCAAACCAACAGCGACCGACCGCTACCTCAACTTCAAGTCACACCACCCAGACACAGTCAAGAAAGGTATCGTAAGATGCCTGCAGACCCGAGCCACCAACATCTGTGGAGACGAAGCAGCCAGAAAGATGGAAATGTCACGCCTTACCAGCACCTTCAGGAGAAACGGATACCCAACGAGCTTCATGAAACACAAACCCAAGGAAGCATCCCAACAACAACCAAGGGATAAGCCAATCGCGACAGTATCCCTCCCATACAACAGAGGACTGTCAGAGAAGCTAAGGCGAATCTGCGGAGCATACAACATCAGGACGGTGTTCAGAAGTACCACCACCCTCCGCAGGTCACTCACAAAGGTCAGACCGCCAACCACCAAGGAGCAAACAAAGAACTGCATATACGACATCCCGTGCAGCTGCGGCAGGTCATACAAGGGCGAGACTGGCCGCCCACTGGCGGTCAGGCTCGAAGAACACAGGAAGGCCACCATCCGAGGCGAAACACTGAAATCCGGTGTGGCGGAGCATGCATGGTCTGAAGGAGATCACAGACCTGCTTGGGATGATACCACCATCATCGACAAGGAGCCACACTGGAAAATCAGAAAAATCAAGGAAGCCGCACACATGGCGCTGGCTAGCAACCCCATCAGCAAGCCAAGCGTTGACATCAGCCCAATATGGCTCCCACTACTAAGGAAATCACAAAAACATCTGGGGGATAAATGACACCAAGTTTCCAGCTCCATAACGATGTCTGCCTCGATAGTGGAGTGGTTAGAACCGTGGACTATCACCGGGGAAACCCGAGTTCGATTCCCGCTGACTACAGGAGCTTTCGAACGGTATGACGCGTACGGCGCAACGCCACCAACATCCAGGGCCAAAGGGCCAAACATCCTTCTAAGGGCCAAAGAACACCTGACGACGGCCGGAGAAGTAACTGGCCGAAACGTTGTGAAACTAACATCTCAACTCAAGACGGGGACGAAAGTCCGACAACTAACATCAGGTCTACGCTGTTCTAGCGTAATATTTAATATGGAAAATGTAAACATCATTGTACAACGTTAGGGCAGAAATTGCACATTAATTCCACTAAAAGCATACTTTAGCCCAGCCTTGGTTTGGATAATACGGCACTAATATTCACGATGATGAAAGTTTCCATTTATTGCGGGCCTGTTGCGCCCATCTGGGCGGCCATCCGTCGGCGGCCGGGCAGTTCCCCTCCCGGATGCCGGGTTTGTGACGATCGGCTCCCCGGGTCGGGTCATTGGAGCCGCCGCTATGGCCGCCGCCTTCACGAGAGGTGACGCTTCGGTCGCTGGCCGTCTGTCAAACTCTCCTAAAACCGACGGCCCCCAGCGACCTCGCGGTGACAGACGAGCTGTCAGCAGTGACGAGGGCATCATCAAACCCGGGGAGGTCGGGGTCCGGAGGTCGGGAGGTCGGGAGGTCGGGAGCGTAGGCGGAAAGTCGCTCAGACTCTGCATGATCAATGATCATTGATCCTGGGAAGCATCTGTCCAGCCAATCGAACCAGAGTCGCCTACTGTTCAACTGATCGAACCTGGAAGCACTAGCTGCCCGCCGACACGCCGTTGGCAGCAGCTGCCCAGCTAAGCGGGAGGCGCCGAGGGCGGCTGCGCTCGGCTGGTTTGTTTCCTGCCGTTCCCCATGGATTGGCGTTCCTCTGCCGCTCCCTGGGGTCCCGGCCGGGGGAGCGCCGGCCGCGCGCACGCTGATGTAGGTCAGGTCACGGCGAGTGTTCGCCCACACCGCCCCAGGCCATCTCCAGCGGCGCCACGAATCGAGCTGGTCTGATAGGACGGGGGGAGAGGGCGTCCGGGAAGGGGGCACGCACACAGCGAGTGGCCACGCACCACCACCACAGCAGCCATGGCGGCCGGCGCGGCGGGCGGATCGCCACCCCTTCACAGACAGCAGCGCTCCCTCTCTCCAAAAGCCCGCGCCGCGCCGGAGCGCTGCCGATGAAGTTGGCCGTCAGCGCCTACCGCTGATGAATAGTCAGAGGCTCATTAGTGATGCGGTCATTTGAAGCCGGACGTCAGGCCGCCGACAGACTCCCGGGGCTCCATCAGCGCCGCGCCGCCTCCGGGCAATGTCAGCGGCCTGCAACTGCAGCGGACTCCCGGAGCTCCATCAGCGCCGCGCCGCCTCCGGACAATGTCAGCGGCCTGCAACTGCAGCGGACTCCCGGAGCTCCATCAGCGCCGCGCCGCCTCCGGGCAATGTCAGCGGCCTGCAACTGCAGCGGACTCCCGGAGCTCCATCAGCGCCGCGCCGCCTCCGGGCAATGTCAGCGGCCTGCAACTGCAGCGGACTCCCGGAGCTCCATCAGCGCCGCGCCGCCTCCGGGCAATGTCAGCGGCCTGCAACTGCAGCGGACTCCCGGAGCTCCATCAGCGCCGCGCCGCCTCCGGGCAATGTCAGCGGCCTGCAACTGCAGCGGACTCCCGGAGCTCCATCAGCGCCGCGCCGCCTCCGGGCTGCCTGTCAGCGGCCTGCAACTGCAGCGGACTCACGGAGCTCCATCAGCGCCGCGCCGCCTCCGGGCTGCCTGTCAGCGGCCTGCAACTGCAGCGGACTCCCGGAGCTCCATCAGCGCCGCGCCGCCTCCGGGCAATGTCAGCGGCCTGCAACTGCAGCGGACTCCTGGAGCTCCATCAGCGCCGCGCCGCCTCCGGGCAATGTCAGCGGCCTGCAACTGCAGCGGACTCCCGGAGCTCCATCAGCGCCGCGCCGCCTCCGGGCAATGTCAGCGGCCTGCAACTACAGCGGACTCCCGGGGCTCCATCAGCGCCGCGCCGCCTCCGGGCAATGTCAGCGGCCTGCAACTGCAGCGGCGGCGCAGCGCCCACTGCCCAGCCGCGCGCGCAATGTCATAAAGCCGCACTCTGACGGCGCCCACTGAAGCCCCGGCGGCCGCAGCAGGCGCGCCGGCAAATGGCCCGGCCGGAATGGCGCGCCGAAAGCGTCCGCGTGGGACCGACTCCGAATAGCAGCCGCCTTCTTCTGTCGGCTCCGACGAATTGCAGAGCAGAGAAAAGTGGTGTTGATCGTCACTGACAGTGGCCCGGGCAATTGACAGCGCTCCAATACAGCTATTTCGTGTTAGGCCTAAATAGCATCGGCGAAATGGACTGATCGTTAACTGGCGGAATGAGGTTTTTACTTTTAGCTTGAATGAGGTTAACTTGTCTATTTGTGTGAATATTCCAACTAACATCCTCTTGAATATTTTTTGGTCAGCTTATCTCACAAATACGGCTTTCATCGTGGCTGTAATTCAACCACAGAAACAAATATGTAAGTCGCAATGATAGACACTTCTGATTCTTACACTCAGGTAGGAAAATAGTCTGAAACATACACGGCTCTCATTTTTCCTGTCTGCTCTTTGAAGTTCACTCTTTATTGAGAAGGCGTTTTGTGATTTCCCTTCCATAATAAGTATCCCAGCTGGTGCATTAGGCAAATCTCCTAGATCAGACAGCCGACTGTTGCGCCGTCGAGCGCCGACACACAGTCTCCCATCATTAAATTCTGCACTTCAAAGGAATATGGGAACACTCTTTCAAGCTACTCATTACAGATATGGTAATTTTATACCGAATATTTAGTGTGTACTCAAGCTGGTTTGAGAAATAGAGAGCTGAGAGATGCATATTACCAGCAGCTAATGAGTAGATAAGGATGATCACAGCAATAATCGCTATCGACATTAGTAATTAGTATTAACTTTTATGTGACGTTAGGTACCATGCCGTTTCCAACTGACATTGCCTGCACATCATTCTGCATTAACCTTCGCCCCAGTGGGGGGGGGGGCATATGTCACCACCCTGTCGCGTTTTTTGCGTGTGAATAAAAAACCGCGGCGCGTAGCGCCGCGCCGCTCGGGGTACTTTTTGGTACATCAATTTTGGACAATGTGTGAAATTTTTGACCCCAGGTCATGTCAGGTCAGGTCACCAGGTCAAGTTAACTGACCAAGCCTAAAAAAGTTTGCAATCATGTCCAGCCTGCAGTGTTTGTCAGAGAGGTTTTAAACTTGGTGGATTTCATGATGTTATGGGCGCCTATAATTTGTAGGTATATCTGGGATTTTTTATATCCGTGACCTAAGGTCAGGCCAGTGGCGTGACCTTTCCATCACAAGTCAATGGAGAAAAATGAAAATGCCTCTAGATCCGTGTGTACGCATAGCAACAGTCCAAATATTTCAAAATCACAATGATTTGGACGACCCGTGATGACCAAGGTGTCATTTTGCTGATAGCCTCTAAAAAGGTCATCCGAGGTCATTTGAGGCTACAAACAGATTTTTGCCAATAACTCGCGATTGAAAAGAGATAGAACGCTGGGGATGGTCTAATTGTGTTTGTCTTGTTGAGACGCATCGACTAATATGCAACATGACCTTTTCCGGTCAGGTCATGACCTTGACCTGAGGTCAACTTTTCAAGTTGACCTTTCAAGGTCAAATTATAGTTCATTCGACGCGTCTCGGCGAGAGGAACACGATTCTGGCAATAGAAATGTGGTGGCTTATTTTAGTCGAAAGTTATTGTCGAAAAACAGTTTTCGTAAAAACAGCTATTTTTGGAGTTTTTGCCCTCTGGAGGCTAAACCGTTGACCTGAGGTCAATTTTGATTAAACCTTATCAAAAGAAGAGGTCAAAAGCTATCGATTTCTTTCTCATGCGTTTTTCTAGCTAGCATAGTTCCTGAGATAATGGCATGTTTTCTGAAAAATATAATAATTGGCAAATTTTGACCTTTGTTGACCTCTGGTGACCCCAATATTGCTCTAAGATGAAAAATGACTGAAATACTTTCAAACGTACGCACTGAGAGCTATCGACTGCTTTTTACCGCGTCTTTCTGGCCCTCTTAGTTTTTGAGTTAGAGGTGGGTGGTAACATATGCCCCCCCCCACTAGGGCGAAGTTGGCTGAGACCGCCACTGGGGCGCGGGTTAATCACCCTTTACACAACCCATAGGCCTAGAATAATTTTTAGATTAAACTAAAAATCAAACATCTGGAACTAAACGTTACAGTTAATCTTATCTGTTATCTACTTTGTCTTCTTTATCATCTTTCTCTATAATACGCAAAGCTTGAATACAGTAACACCAATTGGGAAATCACCGAACTTTAACCCGGCAGGCGGTGGGCCTCCCGGCCACCTTCCGCGCGGTGGGGGCGAGGGCATTTTTTGCCCCCCCCCCCGTATCTCCGAAACTACTGAACGGATTCGGAAAATTCAAACGGCGTTCAATAGTCCTGTCAAATTTGTTGAAGGAAACCAAATTTCATTGGCCTCAGGGTCACCGATGACGTCACAGGTCAGGTCAAAGATAAAATGTTTCACCGTTTACGGGGCTTCTAGGGGAAGCGCTATAACACCGAGTAAAACGCATTTCGTCGAAAATCAGCGATAGGGCGTCAGTTGTCTAGTACATATGTTGCTATTAGAGGTCACTGGTCATACCAGGTCAGGTCACAGGTCAGGTCACCAAAGGTCACCAAGGGTCGCCACATGAACCCAACTTTACTAAGGTTGTGCGATGCATGTTTTATGGCCAGTTTTTCATTTCCAACTCAATAATGGTGCTGGTGATAAGACCATCAGGTACGGTTAAGGTCACTTTCTGGTGGAGGTCAGGTCAAGGTCAGGTCAAAAAAGGTCAAATTTCAAAGTTGATATTTTGCATAAAATGGGTATTGATTCGATGCAGCTCCTCACGGGAAGTATAATGGTGGTCTTTGTTTGGCGCTACGAGGTCTAGAATTACTAAAAATTGAGTTTGAAAATTTGACGTCATCAATTTCGAACAGTTTTTTTTTCGCTATAACTTGGCCTAAAAAAGAGGTTTCGATCTCAAATTTGGTATGTACTCGTAGATAGAAGGCGGTAGAGACTATCACATAACTCCCGTTTTTTTTTTCGAAATTCATTTTTTTATTTTTTTTGGCTATTATGTTAAAAAATATATTTTTTATTTTTGGGGTTCAAAATCCAAAAATTTCAAAAATCCGAGATAGCAGTTTTGTAGTTCTCTAAATTCTACACCTTTTATGTCAGAAGCATTTTCTGTATTTCTGAAGCTGTAGGCCTGATAGCTCTTCTCGCGAAACCTTTTTTTTTTAGTCGAAAATGGCAGAAATGACGTCACTATGACGTCATTAGCGTCCAACCTATCATAGCCTTTGGAAAAAATGCTTGGTCACAATGTGCAATAGCTATTCACGGGAGGGTACTGAAAGTTTGGTGACGATCGGCGCAGCGGTTCTCGAGATATATTGAAAAAACTGAAGGGGGGCCAAAAAATGCCCCCCTTCCACCGCCTGGAAGGTTAATTTATTCTCTTCTCCAACTGTCAATAAATCAATGAGCATTGAGCAATGAATGCACTTCTTCTTCATGGCCACTGACTCAACAGCCAACGCAAATGTGGCGCTAGCATAGTGGTTATTTACCGTGCTACTATCAGGTAGCAGCCAAAATAGTGGACTGCTATTAACCCTCGCGGGCCCGGGGGGGCGTTTTTCGCCCCCCCTGGCGAATATTTGCGATAGCTCCCGAACGCTTAGGGATAGGAAAGCGAAACTTTCAGTACCTTTTCTCCCATCAATTTGACATCTTCTGAAGTAAAAAATTTGGACCTAGCCCCCTTGATGACGTCACAAGGTCCATTTTTCTAGATCCCTGCACGGCAAACTTCGGCGTCACAGACGCAAACTTCAAATAGCTACTAAAAATAGAGTTTTAGAGATAAAGACAAATTACGAGCACGGTTGTGTAGCGTTTGACCTAGAGAAAAATAGAAAAATAGTTTTAGTGACCTGAGGTCAGAGGTCAGGTCAACGACCCCGAAATGTGGTTTTAGTTTTTCGCAAATAACTTCGACAAAAATGGTCCTAGAGCTACGGCAGTGGTACCATCGCATTCGCCTTGTCAAGCCGCGTCGAATGATATATATTTTGTTCGGAAAAGGTCAAATTTTATGTTGACCTCATGTGACCTCGAATGACCTCTGGTTGACCTTGACACATGAAAGGTCGTTTATGATGGATTTGTATCCGCTGATCACGAATCTGGCATCTATTTTCCTCTTAGCCTTCATTTAGAGCTTCCAGATGGCAAAATTGTCTCATTTATTATAACTAACTTGAATTAGTGAAATAGCCTCTAGCAGGGATACTCTTCTGTGACCTTGACCTTTGAGCAGCCTTGTATCGTAAGATGAACCACAAATAGGGAACTGATAAGCCTCAAAACATTTCAAAACATCTTGGAAGTTAGCACGCAAGATGTGCGAAAAAGTGCCAAGTTTGAGGTCAATTTTGAGCGTGACCTTGACCTTGAACTTTGATTTTGAGCACAGTTTCGGAATCCTCAAATTCTCTTCTTTCGTTTGACACCCAATTTTACCGGTTTGATGCAGCCTGCCGTCCTCTAGAAGGCTTACTTTGAGATCACTACACATGTGCCGGTTTTTGCCTTTGACCTTGACCTCTGACCTTGAAAATTGACCTGAGGTCAAAAATTTTAGGTGCTTTAGAAACGTCTCGTAAGGACCTTTCGTTTGGTATCGCTTTTGTTTCCGTAGCTCCCTTATTTACGGAGTTAGACAGGGGGGGGGGGCGAAAAACGCCCCCCCCCCGGGCTGCGGTGGTTGGGATTACCCCCCGGGCCCGGCCGGGTTAACTACGACGAACAGCATGCACGACCTAAATATTTCATAGTTTGCACTGGTTTGCACATGCAAGTACTCAGTGTCCATGCCCATCGTAAATGGAAATTTTATAGAAGCACTTGCGGACATGCAATGAATCGCGCCATAATTGAGTGCACTAAGCCACCAAAATGTTGCAAGTATTACGGCGGTGTTATGCTCCCTCTCCTCAGTTCTAAGTGTTTCGACATGCAGTTCGGCAGCGGTGATCAATCTCGGCGTTCCCCAAAGCCGCGGCATACATACCGGGCACCGCAGTCTGGGCGCGGCAAACAGGCGGCTACCTCTCGGTCCGGTGAGTCCGGACGGAAATGAATCTCCTCCGCGGGCCGCTGTTTTGCCAGCTGGACGTCAGGCCACGAGTCTCGAAAGCAGCACGCATTTGTAGCTCGAATAAATCTGTTTTACAAATGCGGGCACTTGCCCCTCGAACCCAATAAATTAACTGAATAAATTTGAAACGATAGAATGGAAAACAATGCTGACTTATTTATTGTAACTGAAAGTGAGTTATTTGAATGTCAGTTGCAAAGGTATCATACAAACAATGTTGCATAACATAATCAATCTGAATTTTTGGTATTTATTCAGAAATATTTTTCTATTTATATCATACTTCTCATGTTTCTATAATTATTTCTTCCTAACCTCATTGACTAAACAAGGCATAACATATTGGCCGTTTCTCTCTGTGCACTCTCTCTTGGGGCACTCTCTCTGTGCAGACGGGCGATATCACCAGGCGACCGCGCCCTTCGCGCCCCTCGCGGTCAGCTGACCTGACCTCCAGAGGTCACCGATTTCGGCGCCATGTGGTACACCACTCTGCCGTCGTCGAGCAGGCCCATCCGATGGTGCCGACGCGGCTATTCGCTGCTCCGACGAGCAAATCCGCAGACGCTCGAGCGGCGGCCGTTTCCAATCTTGCGCAGACGTGCTTACACGACGATGCCATTCTCCGACACTAATAAAGGTCAAAACCAATCCAATTTATACATAGGGCCGAGTTTATGGTGTCGTGTGGCTCGCGCTGGCGCCGGCTGTGGCCAACCGCCGGGGACAGCCGGCCGGCTGGCCAGCGCAGCTCCAATTCGGCCCGCTGTGACTGCCTGATACAGCCGGGCGGCTTTAATTCGGCCACAAATCGGCCGAGCCGCGCGCCAATGAAGCAGCGAGCAGTGTGACAGCGTGCCGGCCCGCGCCGCCCGGGGCCCCGTGTCGACAGCCGCGCGGAGAAAACCGACACCGCTCGGCATCCCACAAAACCCGGATAGAGGTCCGTAATGGTAACCCGATCGCTCCGGGTGGGCCTTGAGAGGCATCACAGCCAGCTCCAATCACTGCGCTCAAAGTTCTTATGGCTTATTAGCCTTGGATGTTATTTTAACAAGCTGGTGCATGTGAGCGGTATGTACGAGGATAAACCTGAAACCGGGCGCCTATTGACTGCAGATTTGGCCATTTGTCCAGTGATCTCTGTCCAAATCTCTAGTTACGCCTCACCAGCATCCTGGTCACCATTCCACCACCCAGCATCCTGCCAACATAATGAACAATCGAACGCACCCACAATCTTTATACTGCCATTCTGGTCAGTGCACCGTTCCCGTATACACACTTTGCCATGACCAAATGTCTTTTTTAAAGCTCATATACCTACACATACACATAACAGAACTCTCATTGCAGAAATGATCGCATGAAACCCTGATAGTTCTGACTACCACATTGCTCTGACAGCTGTATCCATAAATATTGCTTCTAATGATCATATCTTATGGTCCATACTCCCCTCTATTACACTTCGGTGAGCCGGGCCACAGTCCACACCCTTGCGCTGGCCGCGGACAATCTCCGACGCATCACTGTGTCCGTCCCCGACCATTTCCGCACCAGCTTCGTGAGCTGAGCGCCATCATTGCCTGCTTTCAGCTGTGACAGCCTTCGGTTGCCGCGGACGGGGCTGCCGCCTCCCGCCTCCTGCAGCCTCCCCTCCCCCATCAATGGCTGACAGCTGCTGTCAAACGATACCCCGGCGCCTTTCATATGCAGATCGGAACTTATATACTGGTGGTCCCGGCAACTGGGCAGAGGGATACGAAAAGAGGGCGGATGGGAAAGGATAACGGATCGCTGGGAAGGACAGCGATTCGTTGGGAAGGACAGCGGATCGCTAAGGATAACGGTCGACTGAGGTAAATATCAGTCGGATGGAAAGGGAAGCGTGGTGTTGGACAGGATATCCGTGGGTGAGGGTGGAGGAACAATGGATGCTCAGATAAGGAAACTATGACGGAATGCTAAATGCGATTTACCCCGTTTACATGAGTCAGCGAAAATGACGTTTAGAACGGATATTTCCGTTTAGCGAAAAGTGCGCAAGTTTCGACTCATGTAAACTGGTTTGGGCGCGCAAAAATGACGATTACGCGGAACGGAAATATCCGATGAATTAATGGGAAATATCCGTTTAGGACGTCAGGCCTAAACGGATTTTTTGCGCATCTAGCAGAAAATGACATGAATATGCATGTTTTATAGATGAAATTTTTTAGTTTACACATCAAAATACATATTTATCTTGAATGATAGGTCTGACAATGAAAAATCCACTTTTTGCCCCTGATTTCGCGCCATTGTGGCAGATTCATTACCTACATAAGTGTTGAGAGGAACGTCCTATGCTTCAAAAGGGAAGCATTCTAGTTAGGGGTAATTTCCTTATTTCTTAGATTCAACAATCAGGGTTCAATTCCAGGGCAACCAACATAGCCTTCCCAGCCAGTCACTCCCTATAGCCACTTGGAACAGCATGCTAATGCCATTTAGTGCTTGGTACACTGGATATGGTGCTTGATTTATTTTGCTTTAGTACATGCTCCCAAACAATTTTCTCTACCTGGGTACTTCAAACTTCCTAGCAGTGATCAGGGGTGGAGATCTGTCAAAATTTCAGGGGGGGGGTCCAGGCCGGGCAGATGGAGGCGGGTTGAATGCAGTACCATTGATTTACATAGCAGTAATTCGTTTTCAGGGGGTCCTGACCCCCCTGACCCCCCTCCCGAGATCTCCACCTCTGGCAGTGATTCAGATAACTTATGCTTCAGCGAACAGCCACCAGACGGCAGGGCACACAGGCTGGTTGGGACAGTAACTTGGCTGCATGCCAAAATATACACAAGACACACAGACAAATTTACTCAGTGATACTGCCATCTGCCCCCCCCCCCCACAAATATTTAAATGTTCACCTTATTGTTCCAAAGAAGTAGATTCTTCAGTGGTGGGAAGGTCTCTGAAAGTTTGGTTAATCTCGGATGGTGGAAGCAGGCAACTGGCAAGTTTTGTGGAATTTGTAGAATCATACCTAACCTTACCTACCAACCTAACTTTCAACCTACCATCCTACAAACACACCTACGTGCCTAGAACCTATTATACCAAACCACTTCCTACCAATCTACAAGGTCAACCAACCTACCAAACCACATAGGTACCACTCGGACTTCATCTTCAGATCTTACCTGGTGTGATTGAGAGTGGATTATTCTATGCATTTTGAAAATTGCACTGATAGTGTCTTAAAGTTCGGTGGTGAGTAGATGTAATTTCTGTTATGACTAAAACACATGGAAATGATGGATACTGTGTTGCATCCGACAGTCAAGCAATGCACCCACAGGTCACATCATATACTACACAATTCACCTAGCACTGATCTGACCCCTGTCTTTGAAGAACTGAGCAGCTAAAAGCAAAAAAATGAAAATAAAATGCTGGAATATTCAAGTGCTTCAAATGTGTCAACCAAAAATGTATACACAATCCCGCACCACCCACTTTCATACCAATGTTTTCTGAAGTGTGGCACCATCCTGCACATCCTTTCATGCATTTTCATTTTGTCAACTTACTGGAGGTCCATCATGATGAGCTATGACTATTATGAGCTGTCTTAGCCTTTTTCTGAAACCAAAAAGACTTTCAATATAGATGTGCTCTTCAATGTTGTCCAAGACCTCAATTGTTTACTTGCTTTCTGACAGTTAATCACACTTCTTTTACAGCACACAAGTAAAATAATGGCTTGTGCCATGATTATTTCCAATTCTACATACAAAACTTTTAAGAATCAAGTAAATTAACCCTCGCCGGACCTATTGGTTTTCTACATACGCGCCGGCCGAGGGGGGGGGGCGGGTACGACCCCCCCCTCGCCGTTTCGCCCCTGGTGGAGCTAGCGCGTCGCGGAAAAAACGAGCGTGTGCGCCGTTACGAGACGCAGAGATTGGTACCCGATTTTAAGGTCCTAGGTCAACCGGTGACCTCTGAGGTCAGGTCAAGTGCCCCAAGGTACGGTTCAGTTTTTGGTGAATAACTTCGCAAAAAACGGCCGCAGAGCGCCGATTTTGGCAGCATCGTGTTCGTCTCGCTCAGGCGCGTCGAATGATATACTTTTTGTCCGGGTCAGGTCAACTTGGGGTGTTGACCTCAGGTCAAGGTCAGGTCATCACCCCCAGGTCACGAAGTTGGTCGAAAGAGGTCATGTCGCATATCATTCGATTCGGCAGGTCTTCCTGAGTCCATTGGTGGCTTTCCCGACTCGCTAGCTCAATTTGATCAAGAGTTATTGACGAAAAACTAATATGACCTTGATGACGTCATAAATGACGTCACGCAAGGTCAACATTGCAAAAGTGACGCATCTAACCTTGCAAGGAGTGCATCAAATCACGATTCTGTGTGCTTGAGATAGTTGGAGATCGTTCCCGGCGCCAGAATAGCAGTTTGAATTTTTCCCCATTGACTTATAATGGTGAGGTCACGAAAATGACCTGACCTCATATGACCTTTAGGAAAAATCCGAGATATACAAATTGTGGGACTCATAATGGATACTAGATCCTGCAAGTTTCATTTCCCTGTGACATCTCCTCTGGCAGTGAGGGCGTTGCGAAGTTGCGACATCTGAAGACCGTGCAGAGGTTCACTTATGACGTCATAGGTCAGTGACCTGACCTGACCCAAAAATGCGGTTGGTGTCAAAAGATCCGGCTTGGATCAAAGGTCAGGTATGCCAAGTTTCAGCTCTCTATCGCCAGCGTGTTCGGAGCTATCGCGAAAAAAACCCTATGGGGGGGGCGGCACCCGCCCCCCCCCCCTCGGCCGGCGAGGGTTAAGCCTAATACAAGCACAAATAATGCTTGATAGGGGCTGCGCCAGACATGTAAAAATGCGCAAAATATCCGTATTTTTCGGGCTGCCGGCGTAAAGGGAATTATCCGTTCCGGAACGGATTTTTCCGATAAGGCTCATGTAAACGGGGCCACCGAAACGCATTTTTCCGTTCCCTGGCTAATCGGATATTTCCGTTTAGGCTGAATGACTCATGTAAACGGGGTAATTGATGCATGGGAAACGGTAATAATACGGACGGCCATGAGAAAAAAAAAAACGATAGCGTCAAGGACGAAACACAGGGCAAGGGAGACCGGGTTCGTCACGGAAGCCGTCTGGGGGCTGCGGTCCATATCTGGGTGCCCCGGTGGTGTCGTCTGGGGGCTGCGGTCCATATCTGGGTACCCCGGTGGTGTCGCACCTGGCCGCACCACCCAGGGTGTCGGTCCCACGGGTAATGTCCGAGTCATGTCCGCCATGTGCGGTCGGTGGGCAGAGTGGGGCGGGGAGAGCGCCCTCCTCTCCTCTCTGAGGGAGGAGAGAGGCCTGGTGGCTGCCCCTCCATCCTGGTAACACGGAGACTAGCAGGACAGACTAGAGTGCTCACAGAGCTGGTTAAGTAGGAGTTGCGGCGAATGAACGACCGCTCGTGTTCTCAGACATGGTTGCGTGTTACGTAACCCATCAGCTGTCGCAGGGAGCGTCGCGGTGCCGCCTGTTGTGCGGCGGTGGCAGGACCGGCGGATCCGCCGCTGGACGGCTGGGAGTCCCGAGGTCGTCCGCGGTTGATTGGTGGCCTCGCGCGGGTCCCCCAGGATGGCAGCCAATCAGTGGAGACCTCTCCGGACGACCGCTCAGACGCTAAAAAAAAATGTGACACGCGAGACCGATAGAGAACCCCATAGCAGACGCCCTGCGGTCGCCAGAAATAGGCAGAGATCGGAATGTGTGCAGGCCCACGGTTCGGAAGTATGCAACACGTAGGAGTACAGATGCGCTCATCTGACCTGACCCCACCGGGCCACGCCGAAGGATTTCGTACTCTGTTGGTCTATCGCACTTATATTCCACTCTGATCTGAGTGGCTCGGCCCTGTACAGTCTCGCCGGACGCATCTCAATCTCCAGAATTCCCTCAAGATCATCAGCTTTGCAGTAAACAGCTTAGAGCAATATTGTGTATGATGAAAATGGAAAAATTTGCATTTAAGCAGCCACGCCTCGGGCTGCTTGCCAAGACTGTCTCCGGTATGAGACGGGTTCCCAAAGGGCGAGCGTTAGGTATGTGTGTTTGGTGAGGCCGGCTGGTAGGCTTTCGAAGTGAACGGATTAAGGGTATGACATAACTGCAATTCACCAGAGGGTGGGTTACCTATGGCAAAACAGCGAGTTGCTCATTTACCTTACCATGGCTACCCGTCGCCCTGTATATGTTTGCATCGCTATCACAAACGAATGCATCCCTGGAGATTACGGGAGAGCCCCAGTCATTCATAAAGTCTGCACAAGTTTGACATGAGAAATGTGTTTAGTTTGAGCAAGTAATGCATTTTTCAAATTAACTTCCAAATTGAATTGGAAACTGTGAAAGTTTGTATACCTTCATTTAGCGTACGTGCGTGCTGTAGATTTATTCTCCTCACTCACAGACATCTGCATTCGTTGATAATTCAGCATGTGAGGCGGGGCCCCCTGATCTTTGGAAATGGACCAGGCTGGATGTGAATCAGCCAGA
Organism: Amphibalanus amphitrite; assembly: GCF_019059575.1. Classification (NCBI taxonomy): domain Eukaryota; kingdom Metazoa; phylum Arthropoda; class Thecostraca; order Balanomorpha; family Balanidae; genus Amphibalanus; species Amphibalanus amphitrite. The sequence continues at coordinate 160,878 of NW_024882681.1, read as the reverse complement.
GAGCCAACGGTGACGCGCAGCTGACAGCGCCACTGGTCTTGGCATCCTACGCAAATTTCGCAATTTCTTATCGTTTTTGCCACAAATCAATCATTGAAGTGTGCTGGACACAATAAGGAAATCGTTTGGGGGAGAGAGATGGTCATAGGAGTATGACATGCGTGTGACACTATTGATGGAACTAGGCGAGGGGCATTAGGAACATTTTTCCCCTCCAGATGTGCCCGAACTAGACGAAGTGTGTAGGCTTTCCCATACGCAGGAAGACAATTAAACAACTTTTAATTGGTAAATTGTGATTTTTTTCAAAGGCACAGCAACGCATCAAGTTTTTTTTTTAATCTGAAAACATTTTGGGACTATGTCTCACTGCAGCGTCCCTTACTATAGCTTTCTGATTCGACCATGCATACCAATCCATAATTATATTGTAACACAAATTATATTTGTTTTTAATTGGTTTGCTTTCCAATGATGTGTCGCAAGCCATTTTCTGACTTGCGGACCGGTTATATACTTACTTAATACTTATCTAGACGCTGCTTTTAAACTTTCCATGATTCAGAGAAGCACAAAGGTGGAGTCTGCATGTTACTGCGCTTCGATGTTGAGTCACCCATCTTTCATTAAGAGTTCATCGTTATAATGTTGAGCGCTGTCCATGTTCGCCACATGATAAGGTTTTACTGCTTGATTCAGCATTGGCCTGCAACTACTGCTATGGGAATCAGCCAAGACCGTAGTTGGTGTTTAATTCAGGTGTGGGGAGCTTCAAGTGGAGGCCAAGCAGTGAAGTTGTTCCTGTCTTTTGGCTCAGGTAGGCGACAGTGAGTTCACAGCGCCGGCCCTTTGTCCGGACGAGCACTAGCGAGCCCGTATCAGTATAGGTGGGTCTAGTGTAGCCAGGTATAATAGCGGAGTGGTGCCGTTCCACTAAATGCCCGCACCGCGCTGGAGTGCAGTTGGTGCGTTACAAATAGGACAGGCCGACACACCGACATAGCAACTCTGGTTAATACCCACATGCGATAGCAAAGCGCCGGAGCCGTGTCAATATTTAAAGGGTTCCAAACCACGTCATATGCACACTGCCGAGGCGCTTCGTAACTATATACCCTACATGTTGACTGAGAAATTATGGCTTCCTTGAGGCAAACAAAGTGATGTCGTTAATATTCACCGTGGTAGCTTCAAATTATTATGAGGGCATAATCTAGAATGTATGGGGAATCGAAAACATGCCTGAACTGATCATTCTGGCTATAACGAGCACGTAGTCGTGTGATAAGTAGTTATGATTTGATTATTAGATTTTAGAGTTGAGCTGCAAAAACACTTATAAATTTAACATTTTGAACAAGAAGAACTAGCAAAGTACTATGGCCATCGCTCCGATTCGATATGAAACGTGCAAAACACCACCGTGCTAGTTCCCGTCTCGGCCCCACCAAGGTATCGAAACTGTTTTTGCCGCGTTTCCAAGCACAGCCTCGCTGCGATTCACCAATATTCTGATATCCAATGACCTCAGTGCGGACGCCACTGCACCCACCGGGCTATCACTATCACCGTGTTTTCGGCCAAACGCGATTGGTTCCATCATGTCAGTGAGCGTAATATACGACTCCCCATTGTGGGGCATGTTTATACGGGCAAGTGGTCGACAGGCAACCGCTCTGGCGGCGGGGTATCTATGCCTTCCGTGCATCACGACGATATGGGCCATTTTCCCGGCCATTGGACCGCCTCTCGGAGCAGCTCAGCAGCCGCGGCCCGCGGAGGGAAGGGCGGCAGGGCGGCGCGGCGGGAGGGTGGCGGTCGGAAGAGCGCCCCGGCCCGGGTAGCCGACCGCCCGGTCGGCGGGTCGCCGGCCCGGCCCAGCTATTGACCAGGACCCGACAGCCGGCCATCTCCTGCGGGAGCTGGCCCGGCCCGCAGCCGCCGGCACAGCGGGACGCTATCTGGGGCCGGCGACCGGCAGGGCCACTCGCCAGGCGCAGACCCCGCCGATCCGGCGACAGACCGCCCAGCAACGCACCGCACCGGTTACCCAGCAAATGATACCATAACATCGCGGCGAGCGGCCAGTAATGGTGGGCTGTGCGCGACAGCAGATACACAGCACAGAACATCAACTGACAAAACTTGCCTCCAGCAGCGGCAACACTGCAATGTCATGCTTGTCGATTAACCCTCGCCCTGGCAGGGCATTTTTCATAACACGGCCTGGCAGGGGGGGGGGTCGATGCGACCCCCCCCTCGCGATTGGCTCCTATGGCACCTAGAAACACCAAATTTGGTAGGTAGGTGGGCCCCCTGGAGTTCTCGCCCCTGTGCAAATTTGGTTGCTCTAGGTCAATATTTAGGGGGGTTTTGGGGGGTGTAAATGTAAAAATTTCGCTAAAAACAGGTCAAAAGTTTTTCGCTTATAACTTTTGATCTAATTAAGATAAAGAAAAAAGAAAAGCACCAGTGAACTCAGCACGTCAAGGCGCGTCGAATGATATACTTTTTAGCTTGCTTAAATGTACTTAAAGTTTTTCTTAAATTTTAAGTAAACTTAAATTTATAAATTAAGTTCAAGTTAACCAAATTGCATCATATCGCATATCATTCGATTCGGCTGATCACCAGGAACACAATGATACCATTTTTTAAGCTCTAGCGTCACTATGTGCCAAGTTATTGGCAAAAACGTCATTTGACCTCAGTTGACCTCATTTGACCTGACCCATGGATAAGTACACCAAACCAAGAAGCACCAAGTGACCTGCTGCTAAGTACTGTGGTTTCAAAGCACAAAAGTGATGGAACGAAGCGGATATCTCCAGTATTTTCCGAATTTAGTATTTTCCCATAGGCTTAACATTACGACGTAATGACCTCTAACTGACCTCAGGTCAGTGACCTCAAAAAACCCGAACTATATGTTATACAACTCGGTGAACTTAGCACATCCTGAAAGTTTGAAGGAAATCAGTCCAAAACTGTGAGTTGGACAGGTGCAAAAAGAAAATTGAAATTTGACCATGACCTTGTACCGGTTTTTCTGACCTGGTGACCTGACCCAAGGTCACCCGGACCTGAAATTTTCAGGTCATATGTAAAAAGGTTGCCCCATAAGCTGTGCCAAATTTGGCGGCGCTGCGCGCCGCCGTTTTTACGCTATCTTCGAAAAACCTTAGGGGGGGGTCGCATCGACCCCCCCCCCCTGCCAGGGCGAGGGTTAACATGCTATAAACAGCAGTGAACTCATCACGAGGAGCACCGTCGGCATTTGCTAGCTGTAAAGCTCTTTTGACGAAATTGGGAGTGTCTAAGTGGGTTGTTTGTCATTGACTAATGCCGGGTTCACACCGGATTCCGGACCGGCAAAATTCCGTCTGCCGGGCCGGAAAAATGGCCAATTCCGTGCCGGAAAATTGAAAACTGGTGTGAACCGGCAAATCTGGCAACTTCTTTTGACCGGTCCGGCAGGCCGGAGAGCCAGATTTTCCGGTCCGGCAAAAAGTTGAAATCATCTCAACTTTTGCCTTGCCGGATAGCCATCGTTTGTGATATGAAATTAAGGCACGAGGGAAATAATGTTATGTTTCAGCGCTACAGGACCAATTTAACCAACGGTGCCCTAATAGTCTCGGGATTTTTCACGAGAATATAAAATTCAAGCGTAAATTTGACGGCGTTTCATTTTTATTTCAAAACATTTGCATCTCAAACGGAGTGATGGCTACATTTCTGTTTTTGTATTTCACATGACTCATGGCCTTTTCAAATTATAAATTAATTTCATTGGTTGGAAAATATCCATGACTTTATAATAAAAAGATAAATGTTATAAGGAAGCGGTGAAAAGGGCGAATTTGTGGAACAACATTGCGGACGCGCTGGTTGTAGAAGGAGCGGAGCCAGTATCTGCAGAAGAGATTATCAAGCGCTGGAGCCGGCCGCAGGACAGGTAGCACAATGTACGTATTGCTAACTTCCGTCGTCTACGAAGTGGAGCCAGCCGAGCAGATTCTGAAATCTACCTACATTCTACAAGACGCGCTGACAACACTTCTCTGCCCTCGATGCCCTCCTACACAAGCACATAGCAGCTCGGGAGGGTGGAGGCAGTTTTGCCATTCAATCGCAAGTAGAAGATTCAGGAAATACGATGGTACTGAATGCCAAGGATATTATCCCGCGCCCTGATGGGGGTGGGGGTGGGGGTGGGGATATTTTAACCCTCCCTGTGGTTTTTCGCGAACATCTAAAAAACGGCGGCTGTTTTTGGCACACCTTATCATGCATCTTTTCTGCACATGTAAAAATTGTAGAGCAAGGTCACTTAAGGTCAGGTCACCAGGTCACTTCAAGTGACCTCACCTCATACAAAGTTTCAACGTCTTCCATATGCTACATCGAGCGACCGACCTCTTTGAAACTCTCAGCGATTGATAAGGGCAACAATATGTACACAATTTAAATAAATAACTATCTCGGAATTTTGATATCGGTGACCTAAGGTCAGGTCAATTTTGTGACCCCCCCATTATAAGTCAATGGGAGAAAATTGATGCCAAGTTATGCGTTGGCTTGTTGTAAATCGTCGACATTCGACCTGAAAATCGGTGAAATTCGGCTTTCCATTACCTCTGGTGACCTGACCTTTGATTTGACCAAAAAAAAAGTGACCGAATTAATTTCGTCATTAATTTTGACACTCTTTCGAACGCCGCCTTCCCCGTATCGCTACGTGGCCCAGGAGCCGAGTTAAAAGGGGGGTGTTAAACACCCCCACCAGCAAGGCGTGGAAATTTAGGATCCCCAGCGGGACGCGGGTTATGGCAGTAGAGTTCAGTGACAGTCAGATGACCGATTTTGAGACCCAGCCATCTACATCAGCAAGCGTAATATCAAGCTCGCCGTCTCTAATGCGCCCTGCCCAGCCCTCAATTCCTCTTTGTTCGCAAGTGTTTTTAAACCAACAACAGCCAGCGCGATTGAAATTTATTAGTGTCTTTTTGTCGATACCAAGCCCGCATGCTGTAAATGTTAAATTGTATTAATCTTGCTAATATACCTACCAGTGAAGTATGGATGATTTTCGGTTGGGTGGAACTGCATCAGGGACTTGTAAAGCCGTCACACAAGTATGTTCGATTTCAAAATAATTCGCGAGATTGCTTGGTACCTACTTATCGTACTTGATGGTTGATGATTATGACATTTCCGGCTCGACTTTCCGGTTTTCCGGTTCTAGAGACTTTTTTGACATCTAGCGACAATTTCAACATTTTGGTGCCGGCCCGGCAGACGGAATTTTTCCGGACCGGAAAACCGGTGTGAACCCGGCTTAATACAATTTTGCGTTTAGCTATATTTTAAAGGTATAATGCATGGATATTTGTTAGAAATGCATATAAATAGTTATAAGTCTCCTTAAACTAATGCTATTTAGAACAACATTTTTATCATTTCATATGCAAGGTGTTGTGGGTATAACTACCCCGATGCATGTTGCCTTTTCAATTCTTTAATCGTTCATCATATTGAGCGGCTAATAAGCGCACCATCCACAAAGTCTCTAGTAATGATAAAAACTAAATGGATCGTAGACTAGCTGTGCTTTTCAGTCGGCTTACGAAACCGTTCGGAAATAAAGAGCTCAGGAAAAACGAGTGGTGTGTCTGAAGTACATGTTACCACAAGCAGCGGAGCAATTCGTACTGGCCAGCAGATCCTTTTCCTTAGACCACAGAACAGTACCAAATTCAAAGGAGGCATCCCACGTTCAAAACACACGTCTTCTCACGGCCACTGCGTTGTCCACAGCGGGTCCTGTCAGATGCATTCACACAAAACCTGAACTGGATCTATCGACACCAGTGACACAATTGTCATGTTACTAGCCTGTTTCGGTCTTCTGATGTCAACCAACCGCCGGAATGTGCCTCGGCGCGCCACTTTCATCACAGCGGGTCCATTCCACTTCATCAACAGGTGCTCTCAGCTCTCGGAGAGTGCACCTGCAGCCCAGCCCATAATCCGCCACAGAGAGAGCGCTCGGAGCGTGACCCCGGCGCACGTCCGTGTCAGCAGCGCGGCCGGTTTCTGGGAGTCTCCGCCACCAAACGAGTTCCGGCAGCCTTCTGCGCAGCACGGCAGAGTTGGACGCCAGCGGCCGACGATTAGCAGACCGAGTTATACCGCCGGCTGCCATCCGCGTGAAAACCCGCTTTGGGGTATTGCGCGTCAGCTGCTGGTGTCCGGCCCATGGGACGTGCAGACGGAGGCCAGCTGGCTGTAGAGAGCTGCATCATGAACGATGAGAGAGTGCACTCGTTACCGGAGGTCCATCGCCTCATGAAGCGATCATGGAGCGCCCCAGTCACCGAACGTCGGCTCATGGGGAGATCAGAGGTCGCCCTGGACACCGGAGCCACTTTGCTGACCTCGAGACACATGCCCGGTGCGGCGCTGAACACGAGAGCGTCTCTAGCCCAGAGGGCCTGGCTTGAAGCCCCGGCTTGGTCATAATCGCTAATTTCTAGCCTAATTAGGAGCTTATGAGATGCTATTTTGCATGAAATCACTCGTTATAGGATACAGAGAGCCAAGAAAATAATATTAAGTGAAGAGCAGGATATTATACCTATTACAACATTGTTAACGCCACTCATGGAATATAAATAAGTGAGAAATCAAATATTATCGCGACGATTTTACATTCATGCATTATCTACTCCTTTTTGCGTAACGCTTCTGCTATGATTACAATGCCTACATACAAGAACGCTTGAACGTACACACATACGATAAAGAACACTGCATCATACCTACATGCAAACAATTAACCCGCGCCCCGTAGGGCTACCGGCGGACCCTACCACCCGTAGGGGGGGGCCGTTTCGGCCCCCCCCTAAGATCTCGGAAAGTTACCGGCCGATTTTCAAAATTCAAACGGCGTTTGATAGCCCTACCCGCGAACTACCTTGCGACCAAATTTCATTGACCTAGGTCAAACCGATGACGTCACAGGTCAGGTCAAAGGTCAGATTTTCACCGTTCACAGGCAATTCAAGAAATGTGCTGTGAAATCGAGTAAAATGGTAATTTATTGAAAACCATCGATGGTATATTGTTCGTCAAACACATACTTTGCTATCTGAGGTCACTGATACCAGGTCAGGTCACAGCGAGGTCAGGTCACCGGGGTCACAATATGAATGTGTCGTGTGATACATGTTTATGGTCCATTTTACATGACAAATGCGATTATGTGGGTTAGGCAGCCTTTGGGGCCAGCCTAGGTCACGTTTTGGTGAAGGTCAGGTCAAGGACAGGTCAAATTAGGTCAAATTTCAAAATTGATATTTTTGCATAAAATGGGTATCCATTCGATGCAGCTCGTCACGGGGAGTCTAATGGTGGTCTTTGTTTTGCTCTACGAGTTCTAGAATTGCCAAAAATTGAGTTTGAAAATTTGACGTCATCATTTTTGAACAGTTTTTTCGCTATAACTTGGCCAAAAAACGAGGTATCGATCTGAAATTTGGTATGTAGATAGAAGACGGTAGGTACTATCACATATATTCCGTTTTTTTTCGAAACTCAAAAAACTTTTTGGATTTTTTGGCTAATATATCCAAAAAAATGCTTTTTTGATTTTTGGGGATCAAAACTCAAAAATTTTAAAAATCCGAGATAACAGTTTTGTAGCCCTGTCAATTCTACACCTTTTATGTCTTGATCATTTTTCTGTATCTTCAAAGCTGTAGGCCTGACAGGTCTTCTCGCGAAGGTCTTTTTTCGGTCGAAAATGACAGAACATGACGTCACTCTGACGTCATTTGTGGCCAACCTATCACAGCCTCTGGAAAAATTTTTGGTCACAATGTGTAAAATTGATGCCCGGAGGGGTCCTGAAAGTTTGGTGGCGATATCTCCAGCCGTTTAGGAGATATCGACCGAAAAGGACAGGGGGGGCCGTTTCGGCCCCCCCCCTACGGGGCGCGGGTTAATGAGGCCAACATTGTATGATATTATATAACAGTATGCAAATAGTTGTAAAAAATAAGCAATGCACAATGAGCGCTGTCTTGATCGGTCATATTCTTTAGTACCTTAGGTACAATAGAATTATTTGCCTAAAGGCGCTTCACATACACATCGTAAACGGTAAAGCCCTATCCGCTTATACGTGCCCATCGCGTCATCGCGTATGTGAGGCGGCCTTTAGGCAAAAAATTCCGGCAAGCGGTTTTTTTTTGGTAAAACTGGCCTCAGACCTTTTATCAACATATGAAATGTTACTATATAGCTTTCAATTGTGTTTCCTTTTTATCTTACAATCTAATGGAAGGCAATGTCTCGTAGCTTGTTTGATAAACTTGTCACTTATTTTTGACGTTGACGCAAATCAGCCGTTCATCACCACAAGACGACGTTCATACATTCACAAAGACTGGATTGGATTCCAGTTTTGCCTTCTGAGTTAATTAGTGGAAGTTAAAAACGAATTTAAAGAGAAAAGTTAATCAAAGCGGCTGCCACCGGGCGCCCGCAGATCATTAGGCTGTCGGACAGGACAGCTCTGAGAGACCCGGCTGCGCCAGCTCGTCGAAAGGCTGCGACAGCCCAGGAATGGCTGACGGGTCTCCCCCTCCCCCTCCCCTGACTGTTCACGTCTGCCGGCCGGTCACCTGGAGAGGCGGAGCTGACAGGACTGCTGTGAGGTCAGCCTGAGGTCACCGGGCCAGGGCACCAGGTCAGTAGCGCGTCTCCGACCCTCCCATCGGAGCTCAGTTGTCTGGCCGCCAGTCGGTCTGTGCACATTGGGACTGAAGCTCGGAGAGCCAGCCGAGCTCCCAGCGCCCGGCGCCCGGCGGGCGGCTGTGCCGTCTATCCTCCTCTCAAATTGGCGGCGACGCAACGGTGCCGCGGCACACTTAGTTCGCCCTATTGCCGCCAGAAGGACGAGTCGATAAGCGACGTCGGCGACGGAGCGGCGGCGGCTGAGCAGCGGGCGGGAGCGGCGTGGTGAAGCGTGACCCGTCCCTCAGCCCGCCGAGAAGTATGTCCAGTCCCTCTGAGCCAGTCCCCCATCCTCCACAGGCAGCATCACAGGGCGGAGAGGATCTGCCTACCAGCAATACCACATAAATGTAACATAATTGAAAGCCAACGTGACAGTTACGAGAGGAGAGCTGAATGATATTTGCAAAAATAGACAAATGTAATGTAAGCGGACGGGAGAATGTAACAATAACAAGGGTATAGCAGAGCCCTACAGCGAGCAGCAAACAACTCAGTAATACGACTTCAGTGAGTGAAAACCCTGTTTGACAAACATCTGTGCAAAATGAGTGTTATGCCAGCACGCGACCATCTTCAATCAATATGAAATTTCCCGAAATATACGCGATGCTGGGTTACATGAGTCACTGCATCATGCCTTCTTGACTCGACCTCCAAAATAAATAAGTCAGGAGGCGCAGCCGGACGCCCGCCGGCCCTGCACTGTCACTGCTGTATTCTGCTGTAACAAATGGCGCAATTTCCGCGCAGCTGTGCACATTCTGGCGCGGATGATAACAGGTACCGTGCGTGCCGGCGCCGCGGTCGGAGACGGGCGCGATGACGAGTCCGGGATCGGCGTGTCTGGCCAGCCTATTATTTTGATGGGATGTCGCGTGCAATGGATTGGCCCAATCCATCAGAGGGCTGAATGGTCGGTCGAACAATGCAGCGTCCGAGCGGAGCGGCGCGATACACCACGACTGAGCTATCAGCACGAGGGATACACCGCGAGTGAGCTATCTGCGCCCAGGGGTACACAGCAAGTGAGCTATCTGCGCGAGGGTAACACCGCGAGTGGGATGTCAGCGCGCGAGGTTCACAGAGAGTGAGCTATCAATGGGCGGCGATACACTGACAGCGAGGACAGTGGGGTACACCAGCACGGCGAGTGAGATATCTGCCCTCGGGGTACACCGCGACTGAGCTATCTGCGCGTGGGCCGTGGGGAACACCGCGATCTGCGCGCGGTGCACACCGCGGGTGAGCTGTTTGTGTTCGGCAATGATGCTGCACACCGCCGCCGCAGCGAGAGAAGTCCCATATTGGACATATACTTGTGAGAGGAGTCCTTCAGTTACAACTGACTGAGATACTGTGAGGTACATACAACCCACTTCTAACCGAGAGACAGTGCCAGGGATTATACTTCTCATCGAGAGATTGTGAGGAGAATCTACAAGGTCTGACTGAGTGGCTGAGAGGATCCAAGAACAGGCTAAGAGTCACATATTCATAGAAGTTGACACACTGTACTTACTACTGTTCTTTCTACAGACTGGCAGATGTATGAATTGTGAATGAATAAAACACGTTTTCAGAATAGTTTGATTCCTAAATATTTTCTCTTATATTTCTGCAACGTCATTTCATCGCCATCTCCTTCCTACATGCCCAGGGCTGGAAAGCACTAACCACAAACGATCTATCATATCTCCAATAATGACAGCGGGTATACGAGTGCGGAACCATCATTATCTGCGAGCAATCACTGCGGAGGGCAGATGCATTCGCCTTTCCTCGTTATGTTTCTCGTGGGGGTGCTTAACTAGAACCAGGCCCCGGCGCTTACAGTGCAGGGATCCGCCTGCTCTAGGATAAGAGTCAAACAAAGCTGACCCAATGTGGTCTCATCATCATTAGTACTATAGAGTTACTAATTACAATGAAAACAATGCAGCAACGTCTGTTGGCCTATTGTTACAATTTTTTTTATAAAGGCTGTAGGATTACATAATTCTTGGTAATGGAAGATCACGAAACAAACCATGTTATAACTGTGATAGCGTTTGGATGACTTTGGCTTGATATACATAATAAGACATCATTAAAAATGTGAGGTAAGGCGTAAGTTCTTTTTTCTTCTATTAATGATGCCTATACTGAAAGAAGGAGGCTGCTCAGAGCTCATGGAGAAGCTGAAAACTATGCAAAGCGTGCTTGGAGAACAGCGTTGTATAGGCGTTCTCTGCTAACTCAAATAATATCAATGCTCTTTCTCAGCATTTGCATTCTTATTCAAATTTTTGTAGATACCATTCTCTAAATTTAATATTCTACATTGACGTGGCCTGAGGATTCTGCTCTCGTCTTTAGAAAGACAATGGAGGCATTTTCACACATATTGATGCACTGTAACATGGGGGTTAAGTTTCATAGCGCAATGATAAGGGGATTCCCCAAAAATGACATACGACCTTGTTCCGAGAGGTTTGAAATAAAATGCCCCATGGAATTTGAAATGAAATGCCCCAAATGAAATGAGAACAACAAATGCCCAATGCCGAAAGCACAGAACTATTAGGAGAGACAGGTAGATGGCCAGGAAAAATGCAATGCAGTTATAGCCATGAGCTACGTCGTAGAGGCCCATGTATGGTCCCGGGACACCTAGTCACACTATCAAGTTATTCCAGTCGGGTTGCCCTGTGTAGCCCGCTCCCCCGACTCCCCAGTAGCTGCCCGTGCCGCCGCTGCGGGCCCGCGGAGCTCGGGGACTGCGGCCGCCTGTCGCGCGGACAGCGCAGTCAGCACAGACTGCGCCGACCCACGTCACCCGTCCGGACCAGTTAGCCGAGTCCATCTGACGTCCTGTACAACTACAGCGTCCTGTTATCCGCGAACTTGAGCAGCCAGTTAGATTGAATTCCCGGCGACGGTGCCAGGCCGGCGCGGCGATATATGCGCCGAACAATGCCCTGCGTCACGGGCACTGTCCCTAGCCCACTCTCCCGCCCCGCTGATTTGGGGAGCCCAGCCCAACTCGTGGCGGAAATAGCGGGACAGAGACAGGGGCGGGGAAGGGGTGGAGTCAGGGTGGGGCCGTGTCGCGCGGTCCGACTGATGTTGGTTTCATTGGGATGGTATGACAGTGATGGTCGGAGCCCCAATATTGCAGCAGGGCGGCGGCGGCGGGGTGACGGTGGCCGCCGACCAGCAGACGACCTAACGATCGCCGCCGGCGGCCGCCGCATTAGTGTCGCAGCCTGTTGCCCGGTGGTGAGCTGTCTCTCTCAGACATTGAGCTCGCACTCCCGGACGACATGCAACATCGGCCGACACGCAGAAACCGCCCCAGCCGCGGGGGCCTACAACGGCAACATATGGGAGGGACCGAGAGTTCATCTCGCCTGGGCACCCAACATGGGGTGAAGGGATAAATTTGGTATGTTGTAGATTTTCATTATCAAAGTGAAAGACGTTTGCAAGTATACGGTCTCGATATTTTTGGGCTGAGGTGTTCCTATATAGACCCTTTTATTTCAAATATATGTAGGGAGTATCTTCATTTTTGAAATGTTGAACGCTGAGCGAGCTTTTGAGCAGCATACTAACGTAGTTTTCCCCAAGGGTTTTCCGTAATGTATGATTAGGTTATTTTTTTGTTACAAATTATCCCTACTATTGACCGAGCTACTGCTACACATAGCAAAGTTCAGCCGAGCAAGTACCATTCGTCAGCCCGCTTTGGCGGACGACCGAGAGCGCAAACACCACCAAGCCGGCAAATGGCGTTTTTCGACGCCTACTGATGCGCAGTTAATTCAATAATGGATTCACGGAAAATGGTCGCTGGTCGACCGTGCGATATAAGAAAAGAAGATATCAGATTAAATATTTCGCTTGTTTTTGTTCTAGAATCTCAGGCCTCTAGAATACACTAAAGCATTGTGGCAAAATGCAGGGCGTTGCACTGCAATGAACTGACAATATTACCAGTATAACGCCTTATGGGGCGACTAACGGAGCGAGCGAGAGGGTGGGCCTTGCACGTGGGGCATTCCACGATAGATCGTACCAGGCCCGTCACCCTCATCTCTCAGATTTTAATGAAAATCGGTCCCAGGGGTAATCATGGGCCCCAAAGACGGCTGGCAAAATATCAGACTTCTCAGATCAAAACTTTTTGAGTTATATTGCATTACATTTTTTTAACTTCGGTATGTAACGGTGAGTTTGATGGCCTATAACACAAGAACGGGTTAAGCAACCAACAAAAAGTAAACAACACTAAGCTTGCGATGAATCAAAAATTATTATTACTATTTAAAAATTCCAAAGAAAAAATTTCATTGTTGAGCAAAAACCTTAATCTTTTTTCATTTGCCTTTAATGACTTTTGGGACCAAAATTTTTCACATTTTTATTTTTTCAAAATAAACTTCATGTCATTGCAAATCGACATGCAAAAAATTAGAAAGGTGTTCTTTCTATAAGTTCCTCATTTTCCCGCAAACAAAATGGGTTTCGGAGGGGTTGATACGACCCCAGCACGCCGTTTCGCTTCTAATAGAGCTAGAGCCTCGCGGAAAAAACGAGCGTGTGTGCCGTTACAAGTCGCAGCGATTGGTACCCGATTTTAAGGTCTCAGGTCAACCGGTAGCGTCTGAGGTCAGGTCACGTGACTGAAGTTACGGGTTCGGTTTTTAGTAAATAACTTCGCAAAAAATGGCCGCAGAGCCGCGATTTTGGCATCATTGTGTTCGCCTAGCTCAGGTGCATCGAATGGTATACTTTTTGCTAGGGTGAGGTCAACTTAAGTAGTTGACCTCGGGTCAAGGTCAGGTCAGAGCCCCTCAGGTCACGAAGCTGGGCAAAGGGTATCATATGGCATATCATTCGATTCGGAAGGTCTTCCCGAGTCCATTGGTGGCTTTCCCGACTCTCTAGCTCCATTTGATCGGGAGTTATTGACGAAAAACTCGTATGACCCTAGTGACGTCATAAATGACGTCACGCAAGGTTAACAATGCAAAAGTAAAGCATTGGACTTTGCAAGGAGTGCATGAAATCACGATACCATGTACGTGGGATAGTTTTAGATCATTCTCGGCGCCAAAATAACAGTTTTTATATTTTCCCATTGATTTATAACAGTGGTGTCACGTGACCGACCTGACCTCATGTAACCTTGAAAAATTCCCAGATATACAAGTTGTGAGACCTCTGGAGGACACCATGTATGCGTCCTGTAACTTTCATCTCGGACAGCTATGGTCATTGGCGTCCAAATCTAAGTCAGAACCAAACAGCCTTTTTCACCCTCGCGCTTATAGGAAAGAGGGTTGGATGATCCCTCTTTTCACTTTTTCATATGACTCAGACTTAAATTGAAATTTCAGTAACCTGTGATGTCACTAGGCAGCTTTAGCACGCCATTTATAAGCTCCCTCCCGAAATCACTATTCGAAACCGTTATCGTGACGTAAAATAAATACATTTATAGAAAGAACACCTTCCTAATTTTTGGCATACTTCTTAACAATGAGCCACATATTTTTTTAAAGAAATAAAAATTCAAAAAAATTTGGTCCCAAAGTCCAAAAAATACAAATGAAAGAAAACTCGAAATGTCATATATCAAAAATAGCGTATTTTTCGAAATTTCAAAAATACACATTAATCTCTGTTTCATTGCAAGTTCAATGTTATATAACATTTGGCATTTGAATAATCCGTCTTAGAGTTACAGCCCGCCAAACTTAGCGCTGCAAAGCAAGACCCAAAAAATGTTATACACCATAACTCAAAAAATACTTATGTGATAAGCCTGAAATTGTTACAGGTGGATTCAGAGCCCCTGATTACCCCTGAGACCAATTCTCGTCAAATTTCGAGAGATAAGGGTGTCAAATTGGAAAAAAGTGGTACGATCTATCGTGGAATGCCCCACGTGCGAAATTGCGAGAGGGTACCTCCAACTGACTTGTGCACGGCACCCTACTAACCGGTCTCTAGCGATGTGCCAAATTTGGGCACAATCGGCCCAGCTGTTCTCGAGATCCGGAAGCGGCACCCTGCACGTGCGCACGTGCAAAATGGGTCCCAACTGACTTGTGCATGGCACCCTCCTAACTGGTCCCTATCTGTGTACCAAATTTAAGCGCAATCAGTCGAGCCGTTCTCGAGATCTGGAAACGACCCCTGCACGTGCGCACGTCCAGCAGTACCCCAACTCTGGCACATGGATATGCAGTGCCTAGTGGGTGCCTACCTACATGCCAACTTTCAGCGCAATCGGCCAATTATGTAGTTACAGAGATATTGCAACAATTACAAAACTGACACTTCTTCGTTTTGCACGTGGCACGTGCATAAGGGGTCACCCACATGCATCAGGAATAGTTCAATACTTGGTAGAAGGAATGAAGCTACCCTACAAAAATTACCGCATGTAAATCGGTCAAGTGGTTGCTGAGATATAAGCCTCGCAAAAGCGTCCGCACGGCAGGCCGGCCGGCCGGCCGCTCATACTCAGAAATTTCCGTTAATCTAAGGAAAGACTCCGCTCGCTTCGCTCGCTCCTAAACAACATCGCAATGCCTTACATGTCCATTTTTACCTAAAGTCAGCCGAAAAAAACATGTTCTTTAGCTTTGACTTTATGCTAAAGAGGCTTTCAGAACTTTTTTTTGTACCTACCACAAAATGTTGTGGCTTCCCTTTAGCACAAACTCATAGAAGACCCAAAGAGGGCGTCGCCCGTCGGGTCCTTGCCCAATATCCACCAAAATTCTAAAGCAATCCCACTACACAACTTTTTGTTTCCCGACCAAAGACAAGAATTGGTGGTGAGTCGCCGGCGCAACTTATTGCTGTTTTAGTGTTCCAATGCATCCTCCGGGTCAAGTCAATATATATTAACACATGGTTTCCCGTGTGTAAATGGTTTTAACGCACGACGTGGATGGGTTGGAGCACGAGTGTGTTAATGCACGAGTGAAACGAGTGCATTAACGCACAAGTGCTCCATTCCATCCACGAGTGCGTTAACCCTCGCCCATGTAGGGGGGGGTTGGTGCAACCCCCCCCCCCCCCCTGAGGTTTTTCGGAAATAGTGCAAAAACGGCGGCGCGCAGCGCCACCAAATTTTGGGTACCTTATGGGGCAAACCTTGCGCATCTTTTGATAAAAAAATTTGACCGGGTCATGTCAGGTCACGGAGTTATGACGTCACAAAGGGAACAGCCTCCGGCCGGATTTTCACAAACTGAGTGCCAACGCCCGAGGTTTCCTGCCGGTGGTACGGACATCGGTTGATGGATCGTGATGAAACTTCCCATGCATGTTGGGGCAAGTATTGGCTATCATATGGTATAAGAAACTTGACCGGGTCAGGTCAGGTCACGGAGCTATGACGTCACAAGAGGAACAGCGTCCGGTACTATTTTTGAAAAGCGCCCGAACCACTATTTTGCTAATTCTTGTCACCTCAATGGGAATATGCAGCAATATTAGCTTCTATAGGGAGCAAATGGACCTCTCAAATCCAAAAATACAATCAGATTTCAAAAATTTAAATTTTGATTTTTCGAATTTCTGCCGCCGATGGTGACCTTGCCGACTTCCGGCGCTCCCAACGCGTCATTTTTAGAGCTAGGGAAACGAAATACATACCAAACGATAGAGAATTGATCAAGAAACACGATAGTGAAGGTTTTAAGTCGATATCTCTCACCGTTTTGCCGCAATCGCCGCGGAAAGTTGAAAAAGTCTATTTTTTTCCGAAAATTTGACCTTTGACCGGTCAAAAGTAGGTCAAATGTTGACCTAGGACCAAAAAATATACCACCAATCGCGAGATCTCGGCAAGAGCAATCCGTTGGTCTTTTCCGCTAAGCTCTACGACGCTCCGTTTTCAAACGCCAAGGGGGGGGTCGCACCAACCCCCCCCCCCCTGCATGGGCGAAGGTGGCAGATCGCCGTTTACGGGCGAGGGTTAAAACCATTTATGCACGGAAACCATGTGTTAAACTAATTAATACATGCTTAACGGTGCGAATTTGAATTAAAATTAAACTTAGTCCATGACACTAAAGGGCCTTTTATGGAATTATTAGAATAGAGTCAATGACCCTTCCGAAAAACTTCAGTCGAGAAAGTCATCACTGCACGCGCGTGCACCAATTTAAATTGGTGCACGGCTACCTTCGAATTAACGCACGGTTAATCCCCAGTGAACGCACCGTAAAGTATGTATTAATAAACTTTTGTTACGATTTTGTTATCAGATGGGACCAAGCGTTGACTATGAAAATATGGCGTATTTCGGGTAAATAACTCCATGAAATAGTTTTGCATTTCTATGGTTTTTATCCAGCTTCAAATCCTCCAAAGGATGGTGTGAAATAAGGATCCTTGCGTGACAGGATGAAAATGCGTGCTAACGTATAGCTGACACTCGGTGCTATTGATTGAAGTGACCTAAATTATGAGTACCGTGGCAAATTGTAACATCATTCTTTTCCAAATGTTACACGTTTTCATTCATCGCTCTTCAATGTCCTGCATTACTTCTTCTACACGGATCAGGACGGCCCAGTAAGTGTCTGTGGCACGCGGGTGCAGCTATTCACGCACGTGGCACACACACACACACGCACACACACACACACACAGACGGAACGACCGGCTATCGATGAGGCGAAGCGCGTCTCTGGGAGGAGCCGACGCTAGCGCTGGTGACATGGACACCAGCCTGTCGACACCCCTTTGGACACGCGACAGATACATCAGCGCGGCAGTGACCAGGGCGGACGGGGGGGGGGGGGGGGCTGACGTCCGGCTCCCACAGCCCGTCACCTGGCGCGCTCACAGCCCCTGCCGCTCCCCTGCCCTCCTTCGCCCAGGTCTGACACGCGGAACCGGCCGGCCGAGTCCGTGCAGAACACTCGGTCACTCACACGGCCGCCTGGATTATTCACGGTAACGGGACGGAGCGCGACAGGAGCGGGCGCCGACGGCCGTCCGCCCTGTCAGGCCAGTTCCGCCGTGTCAGTCCGCGTCAATGTGCACTGCTCAGAGGTTAATTAAACAGACGATTTGACGTGCCATTGATGAGGTCATTGTACCAAGGAAGGAAGACTGATCGGCGGTTATAAATAGGTGCACAAAAAAGGGCTGTCAGCAGGCAGCGTTCACTGATGGGCTGCGGGTAAGGAAGACAAACATCCGCCGTCGTCGCCCGATGTCCGTCCGTGCCTGGTCCCGAGTGTTCGGCGTCCGTGGTCAGTGGTCGGCGGCCAGTGGTCAGTGGTCAGTGACCGGTGGTCCGACTCGTCCCCAGTGGTCTACTAGACGGCCGCCGAACGCCTCAGCACCGGCCCGGGGCTGTTTTTGCACCGCGTCTTCCAATGCGTGCAGATCAATATGGAGCCGCGGGCGGCGGGCGGCGGAGCGGCCGGAGCGGCTCAGCCCGCGGCGACCGCTCCGCGACCGTTTGTCGTTGGTTCGGCTCGGCGGCGTGCAGAACAAAACAACCGGCAAACACTCGCACACAGCATCTGGCCGCTTCGGATTCCACCGCGCTGGAATTGCAAACGAGACATGTTCGAAGTACGGTCATAACATGCTTGTTGATTTTTTGTTAAATGACTCATACCAGAAAGGTATATACTACAAACATATTTTGATTAATTGGACTTCTTTATATATAGAGAGAATCTGTGATTCAGTTCAACAGACAGGTGATTACATTCGTTCAGATGCTAATATCCACGTCAAGACTATTTGAAACATAGCAAACAAAAATGCAGCCGAGCCTTTAGTTCCCTGCCTTTCAGGTAAGTTATATTTGAAAGACAGCCGGTGAGTTCCACAAAATGCAATATAATAGTTCTTCCTATCTTTCCTATACAGAAACATTGGTTGGTTCTCGTTTTCGCTTCACAGCGCCATATTTTCCGGCGAGCAGCCAAAAAGAAAAACAAGTTCGGGGACTGATGACGTCATATCTTACAGTCCGTCTGCTGGTGGTTTCCTCGACATCAATTGAAATGTTCTCAGTTTTCAGTGTCGCCTTTTTGCGTCCATTTTTCTGCGGCGTCCCTCGTTGATTGTGTGGCACCGTGGCGTCGCTGTGGCACGCGTCTATCCGCCGGGCTGAGCGCCGCTGTCCGGCCAGGACATATGGCCCGCGCGCGGCTCCGCCGGAAGCGCGGGAACAACAGCCGACACAATGGCGGCACGGCGACGGCGGTGCCGGTACCGGCAGTGTCAACAGCATCGCGGCCTTTGTGGCGCAGCTGACACACCTTTGTGCGTGCCCGTTGTTTTGGTAGTGATTGGTAGGACATGTAAAGATCACACACATCCTGAATATCATTATTGTAAACGGTTCGTCAATGGTCTCACGATCATTTTCCTTAGGAAAACCGTGTGATCTGTAATTTTGTAGTGCTCTAAAATAATTGCTGTATTCTTTCATACATCCGTGTATCCATCATTTACGCAGCATTACCCATCATTGATAAAAATGCGTTTTATGTAAACAGCAGAGCTCAAAATAACCACCTACGCAATTATAATTTGGTTGCATTTTCACTGAAGCATGCGAGGAATAAAAACAACAACAACAACAACAACAACAACAACAACAACAAAACGACTGACTGTTCAGCATATGAACAATGTGACACATGTGGCACATAACACCCTTAACCACAGTCACAGCTGTCAAATTATTTTCTGTGCTTATATACAATACCAACCATATATCTGAGAGGTCACACGAATGGAACTTTTGTTTTTATCTACAGGCATTAATTTTAAACTTCGTAAGTGTTGTTGACGCCAAACTTTGTTATTTAAAGTGTCGAACCATTGAATAAATTTGCATAATGGCATGCATTGCTATTGACAGAGGTAGTATTCTCTAAAGAAGATGCAGCCACTATGAAAATGTATGGCAGTCTTTTGTTCCTAAGAACTAGCTAAAATAGCTTCACAATGATTTTGTTCTGACGTGAAAATCTCAGAAAAAAATCGTTATATACCTAAAGTAAAGAACATATGATACTCTTAGCTTATAATCCTCTAGACGCTTAGAGCTCAATTGGGATGGGAATGGTGGATCTATGGAAGGTTAGCTATGGTTGAAAATGAAAGAAGTTAGTAAATGTTCACTGAGTTTTATCCTTATCAACGATCACGTAAAACACAATTTTCGTGCAAAAATAATTTTTAAATAGAACTTTCAGGTAATTTCTGTCAATGTTATTGCTATTCAAAGTTCATTCAAAGTTCATTCATTTGTCTCAAAGTACGGTTGGTGGAGACGTTTAACATGCACAGTGGAAGGGTTGCGAGTACTACGCCCAGTGGAAGGGGGAGGCGGATGTCACCCCACCCCCCCTAAGATCTCAGCTCCCACTGGAGCTAGAAAGACGAAATTTAAAGGGTAGGTGAAGGCCCTGGGGAACTCTGTTGTGTGTGAATTTCATGGCCCTAGGTCAATATCTTGAAGGTCAAATGAGGTCAAATGTGGTCAAATCTGCCATATGAGCGACTTTTTTGCGTTTACACGCCGATAACTCAAAAAGTTACCGGCCGATTTTCTTTTGTTCTTTCACTATACGAAAAAATACATCTCTGAGTATGTATGGTGAATTTCTAGTTAATCCAACAATAAATATGGCAGTTAGAAGCCTGCTAAGGGTAAGATGTCGCCGGCTGAAGCGGGATCGGCCGACGTGGGAAACGCGGCAATCACAATTTTGTGTTTACACACTCATAACTCAAGTTGTTACCGGCCGATTTTCAAAATTCTTTGACCATGAGATTGTCTATAAATTTCTTAGTCTTCTCACACAATTTGACGTGAATCGAATATAATCAGCGGAAAGGAGCGCGATGTAAAGACAGAACCGTCCCGCCCGGCACAGTCTACAATTCAGGCGGCGCGTAACGGCTAGCGCCGGCCGCCGCGCCGCCGCGCCCGCGGCAGGATGTTTGACTTTACACCGCTGTTACTGCAGACAAGTTGTGAACTGATTTTCTTATTTCTCGTACGAGAAGATGCGCAATTCAATTCTGGACAGGTAGCCTAAATTTCACATTAATATTATGTTTGCGGCGCGAGTTATTGGTGAACAACAGGAGAGGTAGGCTAAATCCGCCCCCCCCCCTTCCACTGCGCGTGTTAACCCGCGCGGGGCTGGGGGGGTAAATTTTACCCCCCCTCGCGAATTTTTGCGATATCTCAAAAACGGCGGCGCGCAGCGCCGCCAAACTTTCAGTACCTTTTCTTACATCAATTTGACACGTTCCCTGAAAATTTGAGCGAAATCCGTCGGAAAATTTTTGAGAAATTGACGTTTTAGTGACGTCATGTTCGTCATTTTCGCCTCAAAAACGGCAAAAGTTCAAACGCCGCTAACATCTTCATTTTTAAAGGAATCAAGACGTAACAAAAAAGGTTATACGTAACTTTACTTTGTCTATCAAATGGCTATCTCGGTTTTTTGAAAATTTTGGATTTTGGCCTAATTTTTTCAAAAAACTGACTTTTTTGGGAAAATCATTATAAAATCCAAAATTTTGAGTTTATCGAAAAAACCGGAATATATGTCAGAGAAGTGGTCTGTGTGCACCTACATACCAAATTTTAGAAGAATCGGTTCAAAAATGTGGGAGTTATTCAAAATTTTATGACGTCACGACACACAAAATTTTTGAAAAATGACTTTTTTGGAAGTTCTAGACCTCGTACGGAAACAAAAATAGCACCATTCGATTCGCCGTGAAAAACTGCATCAGATAGACACCTTTTTAGGCCTTAACAACCAACTTCAAAATTTGACCTCACTTGACCTGACCTTGACCTGACCTCGACCTGAAATTCATCCAGAGGTGGTCCATATCACTTATTGAGTGTGCCTATTGAATTCTATGAGTAAAATGACCCATAAAACATGTGTCGCACATGCCCTTTTCTATATTTTGTTTTTTGGTGACCTGACCTGACCTGACCTGACCTTGACCTTGACCTCTGAATGATATTGTATGCAACGAATATTGTCTTGGTAGCCTAAGAACACGTTTTGGGCGATCAGTCTCAGTCCATGACTCCATTCTTCGGCAACTACGGTGCAAGGCTGATACTGTAGAAACTTGCAATTTGTACCCTTGACCTGACCTTGACCTTGACCTCAAACTTTAAATTAAGTACATGTTTTTAGTAGTTCGTGATGAGAGCTTTCGATTGGCGTTTGAATTTTCCAAATCGGACCGTTAGTTCGGGAGATAACAGGGGGGGTAAAATTTACCCCCCCAGCCCCGCGCGTTCGGCTGGAGACCCCAGCCCCGCGCGGGTTAATCTGTAATAGTTGTTGGATGTGGCTAAATTTCCATTGTAGCCAGGCCCATGTCACTGCGCTTTTGATGACATCCTAAGAGGACGTCAGGACAACAATGGCGAATGGTGCGCCATAATCGCTTCCAAGCTACTTGCCAATAGCTGCCATTTTTGAAAATATTTTGAAATATAGTTACTCATAATAAAAATTATTGTAATAAAGTTGTTAAATGAATCGATGCCTTATCTAAAAACTTATTGAAAAATGATTTATTCATATTAAAAATATAACCCCGATGCGTTTTTTACCTAGCTTTCATGCTACTGCAGAGGGTTTTTAAATTGTCTATATCTTCAAAACCGGCCATTCTTAGCATATTGCTGCTCTTTTTGTCGCTAGAAAATTAGTTGGGTTTTTCATTGACATCAATGGTTGAGCGGTTTGTGCAAAGCGCTATCAATGATCTTCAAATGAAGCTAGTCGTAATGGAACGGAGTACCCCTTGCGAGCATCAGGGGTGACGTCACTCAGGATCTGTCTCTGATTGGTCGGCGAGGGAGTGACTGTACCTTCTATAGATAGCCTTGATTAGTACCCTCAATTTTGTCAGAATATCAAATGCAGTCCTTTCTCCTACCAGACATAAGCAATAATTTGAATTGAGCATCAGCGTGATTACGTCTCGTCTTCAACCAACTAATTCACCGACGCTTAACTTTCTGTCATACCTCGCCTGATTCTTATTTGACACTTTTAGTTATCGTTTACAATTGAATTTCCTTACTAAGCAGCATGTGATGTTTGAGTCGTCCTCGCTCCTGTCGTATGCTTACCAAAGTTACCACATTCTCCCGTCAGTGCACGGAAGCTTCAAACAACTAAAAATGCCTGCCTCTGGTGAAAGGCTTTTTCAAACAGCGGAGCTTAGTTAGCTCGGCAACAGACGACAGACCAGGAAGGAGCGACAATTTCCCAGAGAAGCTCTATTTTAGGTTCAGGCTGGCGTTAGCGGCGCTCCGACACTTGACCGTCGTGCTGCTAACTGAGCTCTGGACTCTCCAGATAGCAGGATTGCACTTGTTAGCCTAGAAAACAATCCGGCCAGAGGTCAGCAGAGAGATGACGCTACAAACAAACAGGACGGAAATGATGCTGTCAGCGGCACGGCGGCCCCCTCCCCTCTCCATCAGGGTCGGCCCTCCGGCGCCGGACGCTCGAGTGTGCTCCAAGTCGGCGCCAGGAGCCGACGAGCTGTCCCACCGCACGCGGCCGCACAGGACACCATCCTCTTGATGGGGGAAAATACAAACGTAATACGAGGCGATGACCTCATTTCGAACACTGCGAATAGAAAGAAACGTTGATCTCCATTTCACGCCGCAGAAAAGCGCGTTTCTCTCTCACCCACCAGGATGGTTGCGTCACTATCCGAGCGGGACTCAGATTTCGTCGGTCCGGCTCTTTCCCACGGCTCTTCTCTGAAGCTCCGCTGAGGGTCCGCCCTCGCAGCCCGCCCTCGACTGCGCCCCCCATTCAGATTAGGCGTGCTGCCGCTTTCGTCGCCGGTTCTACGGCCCGCTTACCGTCGTCCGCGGATCGGCGAGGAGGTCAGACACACCGCCACTGCACCCATTAGCCGGAGAGGAGGCTGAGCGGGGCGGGGCGGGGCGGGGCGGCGGTCCTGGCCGGACGGCGGCGGATACACGATCAGCGCGACCCCCCCCCCCCCCGACAGCCCCCTCCCCCCGCTGATGCTACCGCTGCTGTGGAAACGGTGCCCAGACAAACCAGCTAATGGCCGCTCTGAGGAGACCTATTAGACGCGCCGACAGCGGCCGAATCAGTGGCCGCAGAGCCTGTGTAATAGCGGTGCAGATATTACATGGCATGGCTCCATAAGAGCAGTATCTACAGGATGCCTAATGCTGAACGTACTTATATCGCAAGTGGAGTTTTTATAGAGCAAAGGTCTGAGATAAGAATTACTTCTAGTAATTTTTAATAATCGTTGATTCAATGATCGTCGAGCACGGCAGCAATGCCAGGCTTAGCGAGACATGTCACAACAGTCAGCATCCTTTTCAAGCGCACGAGAACGGCCATGCGGCAAAGCAGCCCTTCTTAGCGTAAATACGAAGAGCGCCGCGCCGCGATGCAGCAGTCCTTTCCCCGGCGCTGGGCTGTGCGGCACAGCAGCCTTTCAGGCGCTGAGCTATGCGGCACAGTCGCCTTTCCCGGCGCTGAGCTTTGCGGCACAGCATCCTTTCAGGCGCCACGCTGGCACGAAGTCTGCACCGGCAGTCGAGTCCGGACGCGCACCTGTCCGCAGCCGGGCGCGTCTGGCTCTGATCGCCGCGGTGCGTGTTGACACGACTCGTAATGAAGGTTCTAATCACGCCGTCAGAGCTGTGAGTACACAACAGAGCCGGCACCACGGCCTGATTATGGTCGCTGCGCCCGACGCGCTCCTCAGACGGTGGGCTGAAATTAATTTCCAAAATGGCCCGGCTGCGCTCGGTAAGCAGCGCCACCTGAAGGGACGTTCTGTCACGCTGTCTGCTCGGCAGTGTATTTGGAGGCCGCCCTCTGTCGAGCCTCGCGGGAGCGATATTGGCCGTTATTAATGGCTCGATGACCGGGTGCATGTTACCCAATGACGTCACACAGAACTATCCTTGGCTCGGCCGGTGGCAGGGACCATCAGAGCATTGGCTCCGGCGGCGGCACCGGCACGCCGAGGGCATTCTAGGAAGCCCGGGAATGTGCTCTGCTAAATATTGCTCACAAGATATAATTCACGAGGCGTCGGAAAGCTCAGCCAGTCCATTTCGAGAGAGTGGTCTTTAAGTACGCTGTTACAAGATGACTTACTGTATTACTGTTTTAGATACTTATTGTACCTAAAATAAAAACACTTTGACATGCGTGAGATCATTTCAAGCCTCCTTGCCTTAATCATAATCTTGTCATCCATCCTCGCCCACATAAAAATATGTAGCTTTATCCATTGTTTTGACTCAGCATGCTTTTAAATAACTAAAATTTTAAATAACTAGCATACTATTTACATACATTTGTTTACACCCCACGCTACGATATCGTCCGGCAGTGCAACAACTTCACCGAAGCTAGTAAATGCATGTACCTCACATGTCTCACGTCACACGTGTCACGGAAGTGTCGGCATAGCTTCACGCTATGCTGTTTACCAGAGGAAGCCTGCACTCCCAGAGGAATTATCCTGCTTTTGAAAAGCAGCTGTTACGTCTCTGTAATGAAGCCGACAGTAATTCGTTCCTGTCAGCGCGGCTGTGTGTTTAGAGGCGAACGGAGATCAGAGCCATGAAGAAAATAAACACGTCCAACATCAACAGTAGCAGAGATGGAAACACGTCTGGCTTGCCGCTCCTGAGGCGTCAATGGCTCAGAGACCGCCGTCGGCTGGGTGTCTATAGCTGAGTCAACACCCCCGCCCAACGAACGGGAGCGGGGACAGCGGACGCGCTGTGTCCCGGGCACACGCTGTACCCGGACACAGGCACCGACCAGACCCCGTCTGGACACACAGCCCGTCCGGACACGGACGCTGACCGGACACTTCCCGGTCCTCCGTCACAAACCGGCCTCTCAGGGGCTCGTTCGCGACTCGTGCAGTTCAGCCATCGCGTGGCCCGCGACTACATGGTCTGTCCGGGCCTGAGCGCTGCAGTGGACGAAGGTCTGCCGACTCGCCCTCAGTCCCCGTCTATCGTCGTCGGGCGCTGCCGGCGGCGGTGCGGGGTCCCGACCCGGCATCAGAGGTCGTTCCTGCCCGGCCTGTCCTCGGGCGCCGACGCGACGTCCCGGTCCGGCCGAGCCGCGGGCGCCCGATCATCTGATTTAGCTCGGAGGTAAATTGGCCTCGCCGACCCATGGTGCGGTGGTGATACGGCCAGTTTGGCGGTCTCCGGCGGCGGAGGGAGCGACCGGGCCACCCGGCGGGAAACCGACCGACCCATTCCGGTGACCGGACCGTATCTGCGTCCTGGCCGCTACTCGGAATTACAACTTATTGCTGATGAAGTCCAGATATATTGTACAGCCGGCGCGCTTTGACCGTGCCCCATGAGGCCGCGCCGTGCGATCTCATGGGACCAGGGCTATTCTTGGCACAGGAATGCCTTGGATATCACCTAAACCCTGCATGCTATATTTGTGTTGCAATTATTCGTACTAAAATGTACAGAGACTGCATCAAATACTGCACAGCACACGCATTGACACTACACAAAGCATAACGGTTGTATATGGGACATGGTGACGACTGTTCCACCTATCCATTTGACTGGGAAGTGACGGAGAGTGTGTCGTCCATCGCACCCTCCCTGCTGAGCAGTAACTCTGACCCAGCTTTCACCAGCCGCCACCGCACACTATCCACGCGTCCAATATAGCAGCGGCTCGGCTATAAGCTGTCGGCACCGGACAGTTTCATCGCCGCGTTTTCCACGCTAGTGAATGACAAATAACGTCGCGATTTTTCGTCATGTAACTTGCTATGAAATCTGGGAGGATAAATTTGCATGAGGTGATTACATGCAGTATATATTTTCTCAATGTGCATCAGCGCATGCTGTTTTGACAAGCATTCAGATGCACTGAATATCGTACAAGATTTATTCAATAACGTGATTGACGATTCATGAGCCAAGATTTTGACACCAATGAAAATAATGGTGACTGGCTGCACCATAAAATAGATTTACCATGACTAATTGGTCAAAATGATTAATTTCCACTTGTGAGACTATAGCAGTAGGATGTCGTCCCAAGTCGACTCTAGTACCACCCCAAGCAGCGGTCATAAGGTCCCTGACCCGGGGGACCTGCACGCCTTCCATCTGCGGCCCAGCCTCGCCGCGGGCGGTGTCTCTAATTCCGGCCGGCCCGATCGCAGACTTTAAGCCGACGCAATGACACTCTCTAATCCCTTGTAGCGCCCGAATCTCCAATAATGACGCCAGGGCGTTAGAGAAAATGTAATTTACGCAATAAAAGATCCAATGTGTGTTTCGGTGTCGTTCGGCCAGTGCTCAATGGATAAAAGAATGTTAGGCTACATGTTGATCTAGAAATGCAATGTTTAGACAAACCCTCAAAACAAAATAGGAGGAACACTCACCGCCAAGAGTAACGCTATTGTTTCAAGTTTTTCTATTCCTTGTTAAAAACAATATTTAACGCATTCTTTGTTTATCAAAATACATTGCTGTTGAAATCGTTGTTCATATTTAGTTATCTTTTTCAAGTACCTAACTGATCGTGATTCTACTTCCTGCAGTGTCGCATACCTATTCTAAACCTTTTACTGGTGGGGGAAGGGAGGGGGGGGGGGGGCGAATCGGCACCCACCTGCAGCTTTCTTGCTCTCCACGGAAAACCACTTAACCCTTGCCCCGTAGGGGGGGGGGCGAAACGCCCCTCCTTGCCTTTTTCAGTCGATATCTCCTAAACGGCTGGAGATATCGCCACCAAACTTTCAGGACCCCTCTGCCCCTCTGGGCATCAATTTTATACATTGTGACAAAAAAAAAATCCAGAGGCTATGATAGGTTGGCCACAAATGACGTCAGAATGATGTCATGTTATGCCATTTTCGACCGAAAAAAGACCTTCGCGAGAAGAGCTGTCAGGCCTACAGATTTAAAAATACAGAAACATGATCAAACGTAAAAGGTGTAGAATTGACAGGGCTACAAAACTGCTATCTCGGATTTTTGATTTTTGTTAGTTTTGACCTCCAAAATCTAAAAAGCATTTTTTATATATTTGCAAAAAAAATCAATATTTTTTAGTATCAAAAAACGGAATACACGTGATAGTACCCACCATCTTCTATCTACATACCAAATTTTAGATCGATATCTCGTTTTTTGGCTATGTTATAGCGAAAGAACAGTTCAAAATTGATGACGTCAAAATTTTCAAGCTCAATTTTTGGCAATTCTAGACCACATAGAGCAAAAAAAGACCACCATTAGACTCCCCGTGACGAGCTGCATCGAATCGATACCCATTTTATTCAAAAATATCAACTTTGAAACTTGACCTAATTTGACCTAACCTTGACCTGACCTTCACCAAAACGTGACCTAAGCTGGCCCCAAAGGCTGCCTGACCCACATAATCGCATTTGTCATGTAAAATGGACCATAAAACATGTAGCACACGACACTTTCATATTATGACCCCCCAGGACCTGACCTCTGTGACCTGACCTAGTATCAGTGACGTCAGATAGCAAATTATGTGTTTGACGAACAATGTACCATCGATGGTTTTCAATAACTTACCAATCTACTCGAGTTGACAACAAATTTCTTGAAATGCCTGTGAACGCTGAAAATCCGACCTTTGACTTGACCTGTGACGTCATCGGTTTGGCCAAGGTTAACCCTCGCCCGCACATGGGGGGGTGGTTGCCACCCCCCCCAGGTAGTCTTTCTGCTCTGCACTCAACATTTTTAGAGCTAGAAGGCTGATTTTTCGTATAGCTGCTCCTCTATCCTTTCTTGATGTCCACTGAAAATTTCAAGTTTCTGTGATTTTTGGTTTAGGAGATATGACCTTGTTTTTCAGGTCATGTCATGACCCAAATGGCCAATTCTCAACATCTTTCGCTTGCCATGGGCCTTGTGAGCTTTTGACACCCTGATTTCGGCCTTTTTTGCCAGTCTTACCTCCCACCTATCATGGAACATGTTGTTCGACGATGTACAGGGGTCAAGGTCAGGGTCAAGGTCAACCTAGGTCATCTAAGATAATTGCGTTTTAGGCAAGCTGAATTTACTTTTTGTGAAGTTTTTTGACTGCATTTTTGGTAAAAGCTTCTCAGATCATGATTTCATGTAATATGGACCCAAAAACAATCGGTGCACACATCAGTATACACACAGACACACAAAGACATACAAACACATATAATTGACCTTGACCTAACTTGACCTGAAATGACCTCAGCAGCAAAATTCTGGTCGGGTAGTGTGACAAAGAGGTTCTAGCTGGCTTGGCACCAGAAAACAGCATCGTCATCGGTATTTGATAAGCAGCGCACTTGATATCCAACGGTGACCCAAAACAGCAATATTTTTTAGTTTGACCTGACCTGGAAGGTCAATGACTGACCTGAGAAGGTAAAACTGGGTATCATTGGATTCGTCTCTTCCCAAAGAATCTTTTTGGTCTTTACTGCTAAGCTCTATCTCCAACAGGAACGAAATGGCGCGGGGGGGGGGTGGCAACCACCCCCCCCCCATGTGCGTTCTAGGATGGGAAAATAGCATGTGCGGGCGAGGGTTAATGAAATTTGGTCACACGGTAGTTCCCCGGTGGGGCTATCGAACACCGTTTGAATTTTGAAAATCAGCCGGTAAATTTCCGAGATCTTAGGGTGGGCGAAACGCCCCCCCCTCCCCCTACGGGTGGTAGGGTCCGCCGATAGCCCTACGGGGTGGGGGTTAAGCAAGCGGCTCAAAATTTAGTGATTTTTTTGTTACTATTCATTGGGCACATTGTGTTAAATATTCAGTTGCACCACCCGTCATATTTACGATCCGAAAGACTATGTAACGTCATTTTACAATGAAAATATTGGAATAGGCTGATCCAGGTACCTGAAAAAAGGGGGTAATATCAATGCACTTTCCCCGTCTTAGCGTGCTTGAATCCACCATATGCTTAACGAAAACGTGTATTTTGTGCACACGTTGCATATTTTTCATGATCTACCATGATTGCGATTGATGAGATCGAAGAGTCGTGACTTCGTTGGACTTAGATGAGAATGAACCTGATTAAAAGGCACAGAGTTGTATTGATCATTTAGTAACATTTTTCAAACGTTTCTTCTCTTAACAGAGTTGTGATCAATACAACTCTGTGCCTTTTAATCAGGTTCATTCTCATCTTAAGTCCAACGAAGTCACGATTTTTCATGATATATGACACAGTCATGTCATAAGACACATGACATCCTACGACAAAAACTCAAAACATCCTCCCAAGTTATCTTACCTAAACCCGCCTATGATTTTAGAAATATCCAAAATACCGGAATATATATATATATATATATATATATATATATATATATATATATATATATATATATATATATATATATATATATATATATATATATATATATATATATATATATATATATATATATATATATATATGACGGCCCAGTTCATGTAGAAGGGTCCCCTAAAGTTTCACCAAAATCGGTAAAAAAAAAGAAAGAAGTTGTAACATTTTTAGTGATCAGGTGTACAACGCAAATTTTTCGAAATTTTTTGCTTCCAGGATCCCCATCTTGGAACTTTTTTACTGTTTATAGTCTATCTGGAAGTTCACGATGAGAGCAATCGAATGGTGTTCGTCCCATTAAGACTGGACCTTTAGGTTTCGAGATATCAAGGGGGCGAAGCGCCCCCCCCCCCACCAGTTAACGTAATCCGGAGAGCCCACCAGTAATAGGGTTAAAAAGACAGGATTTCATTTACCTTTGTACTGAGGCCGTCCTCTGGTGTAAATATGACTATTTTTGCTGCATTGTCAATGCAGCGCTTAATATGTAATAAGCGTGCAGCTAACAACGGTGTTGCCTGATCAAAAATAACAACGCCAACACAACATAAGTGATTGTTGTAAGCATGTTGCTATTGGGCCAGTACCCCGTGGCCCAATTCGTGAGTACATACAGCCGAAGGAGTTATATATTTCTGTGCAAATACGTCTGTTGAAAGCCGTGATTAGAGCTGGCCGCGTGGGAGTCGTTAGGACCAGTTCTGTCGGTGGCCGTGTTGGACAATGGAAGCGGAGACACATTGGCGGAAAGCAGTATTTATTGCTCTCCCGAGAGACCCATGTAGAGGTCAAGGTCATGACCCTAAGGCGGTGCCAGACGGGTGCTGCAGGGCCGGCGGCGACCCGGTGCTCAGAGTAGACTGACACATGCATCACCGCCTCCGGCTAATGAGAAACGATTTAAATATCGTCACTGCACAGGGCGAGCGAGAACTAATTGGGACATCCCATGACTTATTCATGACGTGGAATAACTTGGGCCATCCACCACAGACCATGAAAGAAGGACTCTAGAAAGAAATAACGGCAGCTGCGATCAATTGTGGAATAAAATATGTAGAAATGCATTATTTAATATGTTCTTTTTACTGATAAAATATGCTGAAAAGCTAATACAGTTTCACGTTGCTCACAGTTTCGTTTGTTCATTTTCTTTCGCAAGTGCATGAACTCTTTCCGAGGAGGGTAGCAGTGAGTCATTTTTGGTTTTTAGATTTGTTTTTCATAATTTCTGGACTTCTTTTGACATACATACTTGAACTACAGTCAGCAAAAAATGAATATTCATGATTTTAATAGAACAACATTATTTTCGTTTGTTTTTACTTTCAATGTGACGTCAAGTGACATTCAATGAAATCAGTGTTCATTTAGTGTCCTACATTAGATCAAAAGTTTAAGTGGTTGACTGTTTAGGGTTAGACAGTCGCGTAGCAAAACGTATTATTGTAGCGAGCAAATCCGCCGGAGAAACTTTGCCCATTCGTCAAACAAGCGAAAACACTTGGCGCCAATTTTTAGATTTATGGACGGGGCTGCTTGAAAGCCGATTGGAAGAAAGTGCTAGAGCCGGGCCAACATTGGTCTGAGATTGCAGCAACTGTTAGCAATAGCAATGCTTTCCTACCAGTGGAGGGAGGGGGCACTGCCGACTTTTGGTCCCATTCTTTCCATGCAACGCCCATAGGGCTAATGTTAAAATGCCAAAATCAAAGGGGGCACGGTGCCCCGGTGCCCTCCACGTTCCGCCAACTATGTTTCCTACAAGATGTAGCTCGGTCGCCTTGAATTTGGATCCAACTTTGCTCAGCAAACCTGCTGCTCCCATCTTCAATTTGCACGCCATGCAGTACTGCCACCGCTGCTGTCACTGCTGCTGTCTGATACCTGGCTTGCTGCTGCTACCAAGATTCCTTTACTACTCTGGCTGCTGCTGCTGCTGCTTTAGATAAAACGCGCGGCGTTTGGAGACGCCGGCGGTGGCGACACATCCAACTATTGACAGCCGCGCCTGCCGAGATCCAGACTCGCCTGCCTGAGCCGTCGTCAGCAGGCTCAAACTGTCGTTAGGCATTCGAAACGGCCCAGTCCTACGTGGAGCTATCTGAATCACACTGGGGACATTTGCCTCCGCCTGCTGCCTCTTGATGGTCGCGCTGCTCCTAGGAGTTTTCTCGGAGCCCGACTCGCGTTCGCGGAAGCTTGGATATACGATTCTCTCTGACGCACCATGGCGGCGGTCCCTTCTGAGACTTTATACGTGGCCGGCCGCGGGTCACCACAAAGTAGCACTAACGGGAATGCAATTTACAAACGCCTTGCGAGCCCTCCGGGAGTTTATCAAATCTTCCCGGTCACGGTTTTTGCCGATGTCCACTTCTAAGGAATGGCGGTGGGAAGCTTCTTGCGAGAAGAGCTGAAATCTGGGTCATCACTTTAGTTGGTGTCAACAAAACTTCGGCGAAGTTTTGCTAGCTCAGAGACAGTTTGTTTGACGGACTATTTTTTATGCCACCGTGGAATGGGAGCAGTGCAATCCAATCCAAACCCAATGTCCAGCTTGGGTTCCACCCTCGGAATGGTAATCGCCACTGTGACCTGAGAAGCCGCACGGCCTTGACACTCGTAGTCCCAGGTTACAGTCTTGGCCCAATTCACGCTCCGGGCTCAATAGTGACCCGTGGTTCGCAGAGACGAGGCGTCGGAGCACGACCAAGGACAAGGTCGAGCACGGCCGAGTGGCGGACATGGCCGATCCGCCGCCGCCGCGGAGCGCTGCCAAACGGGCGGCATTAATGCTAATGCTGCCATATGGCAGCGTCCGGGCGACATTTGGCAGCGCCGCTCACGATCCATCATCATCGGCGCTATCACGGGATGAAGCGGGTATAACTGATACATCGGCGGCGCCTGCTGTGCCAGCCGGGCGGCAGTTGTCGCGCGCGGCGTCGGCCCGTCGATCCGACGGGTGGCCGGTCGCCGCCGCCGCTCGCGCCCATCGGAAGACGGCGGCGCCGGCGGAAGGAGACGCTGGGAGGGAGTGTCAGCTGGCTGGAGAGAGAGAGAGAGAGAGAGAGAGAGAGAGAGAGAGAGAGAGAGAGAGAGAGAGAGAGAGAGAGAGAGAGAGAGAGAGAGAGAGAGAGAGAGAGAGAGAGAGAGAGAGAGAGAGAGAGAGAGAGAGAGAGAGAGAGAGAGAAGAGAGAGAGAGAGAGAGAGAGAGAGAGAAAGAGAAAGAGAGGGAGAGAGAGAGAGAGAGAGAGAGAGAGAGAGAGAGAGAGAGAGAGAGAGAGAGAGAGAGAGAGAGAGAGAGAGAGAGAGAGAGAGAGAGAGAGAGAGAGAGAGAGCATATGGAGGAGAAAGACAGACAGATCGAGCAAGTGAGTAAGAGCGGGAGGGTGAGAGAAAAAAAGAAATAGAGAGCAAGAGGAGGAAAAGAGAGACAGAAAAAAAGATTGGGAGAGAGAAAGAGAGAAAGAGAGGAGGAGGAGGAGGAGGAGGAGGAGGAGGAGGAGGAGGAGGAGGAGGAGGAGGAGGAGGAGGAGGAGGAGGAGGAGGAGGAGGCTGACTGTTGGAGAGAGGACAGGTGTTGGAAGACGTCGGGATGTTGGAGGCATGTTACCCCGATGATGAAGAGGACAAATGGTAGGAGTGGACTCGGAACATTGCCGATGTAAGGTGTATGACTGCAACGTGAAGGAGCGATGAGCCTGGTCAGGGGACGGGGAGATAATTGTATGATAATAACGCGAAACCGATGGAACGTTCCTTTTCTGCTACCATATAAAAAGGGAAATGGGAGAGTAGAAAGTGTGAAGCTGCTTTCTCATTCTTATGTATTTCTTACTTCGAATAAATGGTTCGCTTCCTAACAAAAATGAAGATGCATGCTTTATTCGTGTTTGAGAAAAATGGGGAAAAATAAATAATACTCCTCATAAGGAACACGCAATCTGTGTAGAACAAAAAAAGCTAACAAACACCAATACTACATGTCCTGATGCACTAACGTTTATATATGTATCTGTTAACATTATTGCCATTAAAAATTGTTTTGCTTTTCAGCCTATTTCCGTACCGCAAGAGGCGCATCTGGTCCTCAGAAGCTTATTGAATCAGCTATTGGCTGCTGTCAGACTACACAAACCAATTTATCGACTCTGCTGGAGCAAGCTGGATAGAAAACATCCCCTAGGTTTATATCAACATCAAACGCTCGAACTAATCCGATTAGAAATCCCCACAAACCAATTCCATTGGCACTTTCAATGACCACTGACTTATAAACTCTATGATTGTAATTTGCATATTATTTTGTTTGCTACGTCGGGCTAGAAAAGTCATCAAGCTTAATTACTGTGTACGTAGCAGTTAGCACTTTGCTTCAGCCTTTACTTTGAACGAAGTGCATGCATTATCGCACTATTTGTATTTTGATCCTAAAGTGGTTGTTGAGTTTGGGTCTTCACTGGTTGTTTATGTGCATTTTCCTATGTGTATTACTCGTAAAGTCATCACAAAGAGACATTTATTCTCGAGTGTGCGCGATCTGTGGAGCCTCTTTTATCCCCCAGATGAAGTACAGCATCCCTTATACTGGCGGCTTCCCTAATGCGTGACCGGCAGAGTCCACTATCAGCAAACTGGCTTCCAGCTATAATCCCCTCAGCAACGGCGCCTTGAAAGCGTGTTCCAGTGCGCGCGGCAGCGCGCTCTTACTAGTTCTAATCGCACACCTCAGGACTTTTGCTCCTGATCGCAATGAACACGGAGCAGCCACTCCTGATTGCACGCCTTAGATAGCGACTGCTGCTCCAAATGGCACGTGACAGCCGCAACAGCCCGCAGCCGCCGCCCCTGATGGCACGTGGCAGGCAGTGACCGCCCCTTTCTCGATCACAGTCAGGAGGCACAGGGAGCGGACGCGGCAACACTACACCCGAATCGTTTGCATTGTTGCAAGTGTGTCGGAGCTCTCTTGCGTGAGTCATTTTCTGTTACCAAGACGTTGACCGTTGGACATTGGATAAAACACAAATAATCTTTGAACATCCAGTTTTGACCATTGCAGCGAGCATTGAACGATTCTACTTGGAGTACGCATTGGAAGTTGATTAACCTTCGCCCCAGTGGGGGGGGGCATATGTTACCACCCTGTCGCGTTTTTTGCGTGTGAATAAAAAACCGCGGCGCGTAGCGCCGCGCCGCTTGGGGTAGCTTTTGGTACATCAATTTTTGACAATGTGTGAAATTTTTGACCCCAGGTCATGTCAGGTCAGGTCACCAGGTCAAGTTTACTGACCAAGCCTAAAAAAAAGTTAACAATCATGTCCAGCCTGCAGTGTTTGTCAGAAAGGTTTGAAACTTGGTGGATTGCATGCTGTTATGGGCGCCTACAATTTGTATATCTCGGATTTTTTATATCCGTGATCTAAGGTCAGGTCAGTGGCGTGACCTTTCCATTACAAGTCAATGGAGAAAAATGAAAATGCCTCTAGATCCGTGTGTACGCATCGGAACAGTCCAAATATTTCAGAATCACAATGATTTAGTCCACTCGTGATGACCAAGGTGTCATTTTTGCTGATAGCCTCTAGACAGGTCATCCGAGGTCACTTGAGGCTACAAACAGTTTTTTGCCAATAACTCGCGATTGGAAAGAGATAGAACGCTGGGGATGGTCTCATTGTGTTTGTCTTGTTGAGACGCATCGACTGATATGCAACATGACCTTTTCCGGTAAGGTCATGACCTTGACCTGAGGTCAAATTTTCAAGTTGACCTTTCAAGGTCAAATTATAGTCCATTCGACGCGTCTCGGCGAGGGGAACACGATTCTGGAAATAGAAATGTCGTGGCTTTTTGTAGTCGAAAGTTATTGTCGAAAAACACTTTTCGTAAAAACAGCTATTTTTGGAGTTTTTGCCCTCTGGAGGCTAAACCGTTGACCTGAGGTCAATATTGATAATGACCTTTTCAAAAGAAGAGTTCAAAAGCTATCGATTGCTGTTCCATGCGTTTTTCTAGCTACCATAGTTCCTGAGATAGCGGCATGTTTTCTGAAAAATATAATGACAATTGGCAAATTTTGACCTTTGATGACCTCTGGTGACCCCAATATTGCTCTAAGGTGAAAAATGACCGAAATACTTTCAAACGTACGCATTGAGAGCTATCGACTGCTTTTTACTGCGTCTTTCTAGCCCTCTTAGTTTTTGAGTTAGAGGTGGGTGGTAACATATGCCCCCCATCACTAGGGCGAAGTTGGCTGAGACCGCCACTGGGGCGCGGGTTAATGGTTTGTTGAACCTGTTGCTGGTCTGTGGCCTCTTGCACCAAACTACCTAGCTAGGTAAAATCGAAAAACCGGTTTCAGAATAAGCTAATCTAACGGTGGTAAATTTCTTTGCAATAGCCCAATACATAATCCTACATGTGCTTGCTAAATTTTGCACGCAAATTGTTACATTAGAGACTTGGACTGGGTATACGATGCAAAATAATCCAAGCATTGGTGCAAGAGGATTTTGGTGCAAGAGGCCTCTGGTCTCACAATTCACTCTGCAGTGCAATATTTCGAAATAATAGCAATTCACCGCACAGGGAGCCCTTTCTCAAACATAAACACCGAACGATAAATGAGACCACACTTTTCAAAACCGAAAACAAAAACGTCTCCGTCATCGCCGTCTGTCGTCAGACGAAGCATGTAGGGTGCGACTGGAGAACATTTGCTATAAAGCGCTGGCGCTCCGGGCGCACGCCGCAGTCCCGTATCGATCTCAGTTTGGTGCCCATCCGCCGCGCCGCGGCACCAACCACCAACTGGGCGTCTGCACTGCCAGCCAACCGCAGCCGGCGCGATGCACGCTCCGTAAATTTTATGCGCTATTTAAGCTCGCCGTGCCGAGATTTATCCTCGAGAAATCATGCCTGCAGAGAGCGGACTGCAGATGGCTGCCGAGCGGCTCAAAGTTGAGCGGCGAGTGGCACTGCCCAGTAGCAGCGGTGCAGGCACGGTGACGTCAGTCATACCGATGATACCGGCACATGTTCATGCTCTGAACCAGTGTCGCATCTATAGTAAATATTTCTGCACCAATGCATACGACACGGGTCTGCTGAACGAAGGAAATAATCAAACTAAGAAGCAAAAACGGATGGTCAGGAAGGCAGTAGCGGAAGCAATCTGATGAAGACGAGAAGCCATCAGCGACCGTCCAGGAGCTACGGTCTGTTGGAGCGAGGCCTCTGGACGCCTGTGTCAACAGGTCGCCGCCCCCATGAGGCCGTCCCGAACACCCTCAGTGGCTCACTAGTCAGACGGATCGCAACATTTCAGCGTCGAACATGGAGACGAACGGGCCATGGAGAGCCGGGAGACAGACGAACGGATGGACGGCCCGCGGAGGGCTGGGACAGTGGGTGCTGTATGTAGAGTGGGCGAGTGGAAAGCTGGACGGAGAACAATTGACTGAAATTGATTGACCACGGCAAGGGAAAGAAAATGTAACGCATCAACTCACGATTGACACGTGTCAAGTTCCTAACAGTTCCTTGTTGTGTCGTTGATTGGAGTTTCGGTATGTCGGTGCTACTTGAAGTGCAGCCTTTGCTGAGCGGCCGCAGGCGGTGGGTGCGGCGGTCAGGCCACCGCCACAAATCCATGGAGAATCTGTGCCGCAGACCACCCTATTGATCCCTGCCCAGGGCGGCCACCTCCAGCAGGCGCGGCCGGGTGCTGTCGCGGGTGCTGGTGGTTGTCAGTGGGTGCTGGTGGCTGTCAGAGGGTGTCAGTGGTGCGAGTGGTTGGTGGTGGGTGGTGCTGGGTGGTGTTGGGTACTGGTGGGTGATGGGTACTGACTACTGACGGGTATCAGTGGTTGCGGGTGGGTGCTGGTGGTTGTCAGTTGACCCCATGGGTGGGTGTTGGCGGGTGCGAGCGGGTGCGGGTGGGTGCTGCCGGGTGCTGGTGGCGGTGGTAATAGGCTATAATCGGGGCTGGTTAGACTTGCTGAAATGTGTATGGTGTGTTACGTGTCCATTGGATGCCACTTGGATCCCACTGGCTGAGTTCTGCACCGTGACGAGTTTGTATCTATTCTGTGGACACTTGTGGACATTAGTAAGTGATAAGAGGTAGTGACTGATCTGACATATTGTTATGCGTTACTACACGCTGGTCACAGGGAGGGACGCCTCTATGGAATGGCGCCGCGTAGTGGCTGATAGCCCGTTTTCACGACGGGCTATCCGGCGAATGCACCTGACTTGACCAAATCTGCACCTAATTTCTTTTACAGAAAATATCTTCATTTCATGAATTTATTTCAGTGTTTAATCGATGATGCTCTCTGATAATATGGCAAAGCAGACATTATAAGCAATTAGTGCAACCCTAGCTGGTAGCTGGTAAGAGATACACTGAACCTGATTTGACCAAATCTGCACCTAATCTGAACCAGATGTGCACCAAATGTGTACCAGATGGCCGGCGTGAAAACGGCTATTGTCCCACGACCCACACCACTCGGGGGGGGGGGGGGGGGCGCTGGAGCTGGAGAGCGGACCGCACCAGACTGTGCCAAAGGCCGCCGGCCATGTCTGAAGGCCGCTCCAAATGCAATCGGCCGAATCGAATCATTCTGAAACCAGGAAGGCTGCTCTAGGACACTTGGGAGGAATGCTATCAGTGAAACATGGCCCGAATTCAATGGCGGCGACCGCAGTGATGATCGTCACGATTTGACAGATGGGATGGCGGTGACGTCATGCCGAAGTCAGGCATTGACCCGACACCAATGGCGGGTCGTGGCAGCTGTCTGATGGCCATCAGTTTCAGTACCAGATGCAGACTGCGTGTTAATTTCCTCTGCTGTCAACGATTTTAATAACCTTTGCAGAAAAACGGCATTGATGAACATTTGCTTCCCTACTTTTCTTGTAAAGAGGAGAAATTTGGGCATAAGAAGAGTGGCATAATCTCGTTGTTTTGATATACCTGCCCTCGTAGTCAACGTATATAACTTTCACGAATCCAAATGATATCCAGCACAAAACAGAAATGTCTTCGAAATTTTGCCCATACATGGGTGTGACATTAACACTGAACAGCACATTCTGAGCACACCTGCTGACTTCACGCCATGCACATCTCCATGAGCTGCATCTCAGTTCAGCTGCCGGCGTCTGTCGCCGGCGGCATTTCACTGCCGACACTGCAGCTAATCCCACCCGGAGCCGACAAGCTCGCCGACGTGGCCGACTTTCCAACGGCCCAGGAA
The DNA here is from genome assembly GCF_019059575.1 of Amphibalanus amphitrite. Taxonomy (NCBI): domain Eukaryota; kingdom Metazoa; phylum Arthropoda; class Thecostraca; order Balanomorpha; family Balanidae; genus Amphibalanus; species Amphibalanus amphitrite. The sequence goes on along the minus strand of NW_024882681.1, from coordinate 121,328 downwards.
ATGAGCGAGTTCGACGGCACGTTTTGTCCGGTCGTGCGAGCGTCACCATTCTCCCTCCAAAGGCGGCTCCCGTTTTGGACGGCTGCCAGCTTGCCCAGTCCTAACGTGGGTGCTCAGTGCTCACCGGCCCTGATGCACCTGTTGGTAGCAGCACAAAAGCCGACGAAGTGGGAGCGATTCATAAAGACCCACATTCACGAGCTGGCGCTGAAATCTTCTCTAATGAATTAGCTGTCATATATCTGCCAGAGGGATTGGAACACTGGTATTGTTCAATCCTGTCTGTTTATTTTTGGCTTTCCATGCTGGACACAAGCTTGGAAAAAACTGTGATTATGCTGCCGAATAAGCCCCCTTTTGAGGTACTAAGATTTTCCTCCGTTATGTCCTATGCATGAATTTTGTGTACTCTCTGATGTGTCACTTTTACGTAAGACATCTACCACATTCGATTTTTATGTTCTTTCTTAATTAGACCAATGAAACTAACAGCTCGGTTAACGTATTCGTCCGTGTGTTAACGCACAGTTCACAACTCGACACTTTTGCGCTTCAGTGTCTCAAGACCCGCCTCTATTTCGTGGAATCACTAGGACTGAGTCGAATCAAAGATACCATTTTCAGATACGAAGAGGACTCATATCCGCCACCTCTCCTTGCATCGCTGCCAGCTCAAACTCCAGAGTGAAGCCGGGTGTAACGTAAAGAATGCATAATATATGAGAGACCCATACAAAACAAAGTTCATCGCCGTTTTTTTATGCGTCATTGAAAGTTCTGGAAAGATCGAGTGAGGTCATGGTAGGGTGAGTTCATGTCATGTTACATCAAAAAGCATCCGAGCCTTAGCATTGCAAGTGGTGTAGACGAGTAGAAAGACTTCATATTCACATCTGCACAACTGCACAAGTACCTAAAACAAAGTGTTGTTTTAGCGACGCTTTCTATTGCGTATAAGATGAGGTGCTGTTTTTTGCGGTTGTAAGTGTTTAAAAGCTGAGAGCACTTCGCTGCGTACATTACCATCTCTTTCACACGCGTTGTCACCGCCGCTTGCATGCAAAATGGCGAGACACGCCTCGTGAGGCGCGGCGTCCATTTGGCCGCAGCCGCCTGTCACGCAGACTGTACCGCAACCCGCGCAGTCTCGCGGCACAGTCTACCGACGCAGGCACCGCCCGGCCGCTCGCAGCTCGGCTGAGCGCGCGGACCATTCGACGTTCTCCTCGCCACTCAGTTTGGCCTTTCAGAGCGCTACCACTCAGTTTCCATTCATAGAATGTGTTTTTAATTGGTCCCAATAAAAATCTCCTACATCTATCCGTTGCAATATAGGCAATAGGCATAGGGCGGTGAGCGTCGTATATGATTCATATTTATGTCTACATATACTTATACCCAGCAAGCTAAATTTTGAGCACGGGGCACTCATTTGTGCCACAAACAATATTTGCCACGATAAATGCTGCAGCAGATTTTGTAGGTTGTAGGTTGTAGGTTGTGGGTTCTAAGTTGTAAGTTAATAGGTTGTAGGTTGCATGTAAGGTTAGGTCAGGATGAACTATGTTTTGCTTGATATTTACTGTGAAAAGTCACAGTTGTGACGCCCTTGAAACGTGGCACTCCTTGGAAGATTTGATGTATAGTCGGTCAAATATGTATCTTTCCCGGCCGCCAAGTGGCGCTACGGTCTGGATTCGATAGTTGGCTGAGCCCACACCCCAGCTGCCCTGGCGGCTCTGGCGGCCCTGTGACGTCACGCGCGGGGGGCGGAGCTACACAGCGGCCGGCTGGAGAGTGACCGCAGACCAGCACTGGACGGCCTCGCCGCCGGGTGCTCCGGCGGGTCTGGCCGGGAGAGGCGAGCAAGCGGATGCGTTAGGAATCTAACGAATGTGAGGGCAGCGCGATGGTCTAATGACGGCTGTGCTTTCATGCGCCGTGTAAATTGTAGACTGAGTGCTATGAGCTATCAAAGGATTATCTGGTGTTTCAACAGGGGTCGCTGACCTAAAAATTAAGATGGTTGCTCTTGATACGATCGAATGCTTGGTGATATGATGATTAGCGCAAGAGAAATATTTAATCGAATTATGACCGGTTATTTTTTGATAAAGCAAAAACTTTTTTCATTTTTTTTGGCATTAACGGGAAAGCGTTAGGCCATATCTACTGAAAATCTTAACCTGCGCCGGGCCGGGGGGGGGGCGATTTGCGCCCCCCCCCCCAGGTTTTTCGCAGATAGCCGAAAAACGGCGGCGTGCAGCGCCACCAAATTTTGCATACCTGTTTTTCCATCTATTGCGCATACTGTGTGCGAATTTTGACCTTATATGACTTAAGGTCAGGTCAACAGGTCGGTTTGAGTGACCTAACGTCACAAAAAGTTTGAACTTGCACCAAAGCTACAACTGTTGACCGATCGATATGAAACTTTCAGGAGTTAGTAAGGGTGACAATATCCACAAAATGTATGTCTCGGATTTTTTATCTATGACCTGAGGTCAGGTCAATCTCACAACCTCCCCATTATAAGTCAATGGGATAAATTTCAACTTCATCTGAATGCCACCCGATCCACACAATATATTCAGGATCATGGTATTGCAGGTCCCTGGTCCCGGCATCTCAAACCTAGAGCGACTACACTCAAGTTCAAGCTAACGGTCTCCACTCTCCAATTCAGATACCTATCGAAACCTTTCCGCGACCCGGTGCTGTGGCTCAATCAGTGGGCCAGCTGGCCGCAGACCATACCCGCAGGGCATGAACCTTTGACCATATTAGGTCAACACGCCGTGGCCCCAGCCCGCTCGCCAGGTCCGCGCTCATTGGCCGACGCGGCAACCGCACAACCTGTCCCCTCCCCTCCGTAGTACTCGCAGCGGGCGGCGGATTCAGCCAAGTTACCGACCTGCCCAGCGAGGGGAGGGCCGGCCGGGAAAGATACATATTTGACCGACTATACACCCTTGGGCACTGGACTACTTACCAGCAAAGTGAATCCTGTATTCGTGAGCTGCCATGGCCAGAGCCCAGAGCTCAAAACCATGAAGACGGATTTCGCAATAGCTAACCGTTGGCCATTTCTAGCAGATTTATGCAAATTTTGCATGTAAATTGCGAATGCATGAGCCTCGGGCGGCGGGCGCCATGATATCACTGAATCGCCGTCATTCTATCACTGCATCGCCGTGGTTGTTTACCGAACTATCAGGTCAGTTCAGGAATGCAAGTCTGCTGTGCTGCTGACCCTTGCGGACGGTCATTGCATTCAGAGTTGCCCCGAGAAACTGGGAGATTCGCACCGTGCTCGATTAATCAGTATGCAAACAGCAGGCGGGTCACATCGATCGTACTCGAGACTGCTGCGGGGCGAGCTGTGGCAGCTGCGGGCCGAGCTGCGGCAGCTGAGGGCTGGGCTACGGACCGGCAGCTGCGGGCTGAACTTTGGCAGGTGCGGGTCAGGCTGTAGCAGCGGTGAACTGAGCAGCTGTGGGCTGAGCTGTGGCAGGTGCGGGTCAGGCTGTGGCAGCGGTGGACCGAGCAGCTGTGGGCTGAGCTGGTGACTGGTGCTGTGGCAGCTGTGGGCTGAGCTACGGCAGCTGTGGGCTGAGCTGTGGCAGCGGTGGACTGAGCGGTTGCAACTGCGGGATTAGATAAGCTCATGAAGTTGACGTCAACTGTTCTGACGTGAAGCAGCAAACTGCCAGCTTGTTAAACAAAAAGCATGTGCCTAAGTTGGATACTATACAATATATCAGTTCCATTATTTTCGGACACCGATCGACAATGGACTTGACCCGACCAAATCAGCTGAATATTATTGGAAAAGCACCTACGGCCTGCTCGACAGACCGAACCATCAAAGACGCGCTCAGAAGTACTCAGAGATGGTTCGGCAGCAGGGCTGCATGTAGCCAAAGAGGAGCTATCTGTAGACTCAGCGTAGCCCCGAGGCCACAGGCGGCTACCCAGTCAGCCTTCCCAAATGGGGTCCATATGGGCCCCAAGTGGGCAGCAAACTGGGGCCCATCTGGGCTGCCCACTTGGGGCCCAGATGTGTTTGTCATGGGCGTCCAACTGGGTCCCATATGGGAAGCCCAGATGGGCCCCATGGGCCCAGCCGGGGCACATATGGGTCCCACATGGGCTTTCCCAGCCGGGACCCACATGGGTATAATTGAAGAATCCCACATGGGGCCCATGTGGGTTCGAAATGGGACCCATATGGGGCCCAGCCGGGGCACATATGGGTCCCACATAGGCTTTCGCAGCCGGGACCCACATGGGTATAATTGAAAAATCCCACATGGGGCCCATGTGGGTTCGAAATGGGACCCATATGGGGCCCAGCCGGGGCACATATGGGTCCCACATAGGCTTTCCCAGCCGGGACCCACATGGGTATAAGCGAAAAATCCCACATGGGGCTCATGTGGGTTCGAAATGGGACCCATATGGGGCCCAGCCGGGGCACATATGGGTCCCACATGGGCTTTTCCAGCCGGGACCCACATGGATATAAGCGAAAAATCCAACATGGGGCCCATGTGGGTTCGAAATGGGACCCAAATGGGGCCCAGCCGGGGCACATATGGGTCCCACATGGGCTTTCCCAGCCGGGACCCACATGGGTATAAGCGAAAAATCCCACATGGGGCCCATGTGGGTTCGACATGGGACCCATATGGGGTCCAGCCGGGTCCCATATGGGCTTTCCCAGCCGGGACCCAAATGGGTATAAGCGAAAAATCCCACCTGGAGCCCATGTGGGTTCGAAATGGGACCCAGCTGGGACCCATGTGATGCGCGATTACATTGTACTCGCTGAGGGCAGGTATTATGTGCAATCGCTCTGATCTGACAGGGAGCCCCGCTGTGGCTCAACGACCAATGACTGACGATGGCAACATTCGTAATCGACAGAGACAGCCTTTGACGTTCCAACACGTCGGAGGTCATATAGAATATTCAAAAACTGTTTCAGCTCGTGATAATAGCCGACATTCTAGCGCTCCGTAATTTATGGTAAGCGCATGCCTTCCAAAATGGCTGTTAAGGTTCCTCGTCATTTACGATTTCCTTTATGACGCTGATTCATGAATACCTAATTAGCGCACGTCCAGCGCGGATTGTACCGCGGCGCGACGTTTGCGGCGGCCTGACGACTGCCAATGGATCACCGGTGGGCCGTCGCGGTCGTCAGAACCAGTGTTCGCCATGGGCCGGGCCAGCCCAATGGGCCATGGGCTGGGCTGGGCTACGGGCTGGGCTGGGCCCTCAAATATGAAGGATCGATGGGCTGTGGATGGGCTGGGCCAGGAACTGTTAAGTGGAATCAGGGGCTCGCAACTGAGACAAAAACTATAACTACATAGCTTATTACTGTGCAAGACTAAAAAACGAGTCAATAAAGCACGCATGCAATGTGCATTGTGCATGTGCATGCGGCTCGCAAAATATTGTTTCTTTGCTACCTTTGGGTACCTGTGCGGTGTCAATAATTTTTAACACATTCATTTTTGACGGGCTGGGCCGGGCTGGGCTTTGACGCTTTTACCATGAATGGGCTCGGGCTGGGCCGGGCTGTAAACCCATGGGCCTGGGCTGGGCTGGACTAAGATTTTGCGGCCCGTGGCGAACACTGGTCAGAACGTCAGCTCACCACCCTCGCGTGCCGGACCCCTGCTTGCATCGATAATTCGGCTCTCGGCGTCACGCGACCCTTCCATGGTAACTGCCGCGCCCGCAGTCTGCGCCTCAATCTCACCGCGCGGGAACAGGTGGGCTCATCAACTTGCTATTGCTCTCCTTATGTCCTCTTATGTTTTTTCGATGTCACTGTAGCGTTTCCTTTCTATTTTATTTTTATTCTCTTACTTCTTTCCCTTGCTCTGGTTCATTCGTAACTTTTTAATCCCTTTCTCATCTTTTATATCCTATCTTTGTCCCTTTTCCGCTTCTGTGTCACCTTTGACCTCCCTCTTTCTGTTTTCTCTCACTCACTGTTCTCTTCCCTCTCTCCCTCTCTGTCTTCCACTCACTTACGTGGCGCCCATCGCTGGGCTCCTGGCGTGCTGTTGCCCCCATTTCCTTCGTTTGCGCGCTGCCCGTGCGCCTGCTGTTGGTGTTACCATGGGTGGCGGGCCGCAGACAATCCCATATATCGGCGAATTGATTGGCGGTGCGGCCGGCGGTGCGCCGAGAGCGGCCGCACGCGCCGCCGGTCGGAAACCGCCTGCCCGCAGCAACTCGGCGCGCCGGAAATACCTCGCCGGAGCGGGAAACTGGCCTCCGGTGTGGTGTGAGTGCGGGTCGACGGCAGGCCACAGACGCGCCAGGGTGTTTGAATGGAAGGAGCGCACGACTGCACGACAAATAATGTTACCGAAGGATTACCAGCTGAGAACCTCGCATTTCATTAGGCCCAAGGCGTGTAAGTGGCTGCTTGTATGAGTTCACGTAAATATGAATTGAGTATCCATAAATTTGGTAGTCGACAACAACTAACCTCATTCAGTTGACCAAACGTTGAAATTAGACTTGCGACTTGGATTGTGTTTGGAGGATCCCTCTAAGCATAAGAAAAAAAACCATTAAAATATTAGACTGAAACCACATCCTTTCCGACACAGCGGGAAACAGCTTCCATCGTCTTAAAAACTCCCGAGCCAGGGTATATACAGACAGGCTCTGTCCGCGGGCTGGCGGAGCTCTGACGGGGCTCTCACCATCGTCGACTGGAGCTCAATAGGAGGTGCCGTACGGCGGCTGGACGTCTATTTATGGCCACTGGTCGGCCGGCTCACCTGGGCCAATGTTCCGCTGAGTGATGGTGACGCGTCGACAGACGGACCGGAGCAATACTGGCCCTCGACCTGCACTAAAGCGCGCGCCGACAACGACCTTATTGGCTCCCTGCTCGTCTGTACGTCGGAGCGGGATGCCAAGCGGTAGTTGGAAAAAGTGATTGAGCTTGTTGCCAACTGGCAGTCTTTTTTACGGATGACGGCTGACGCACACCCTCAAAGGCGGTAAATGGTGCTTGTTGGGAGGACAGATACGTGCCTCTCTTTCTCCCTCCCTCCCTCCCCCTCCTTTTCTCCTTTCCTCCCTCCCTCTCTCTCTCTCTCTCTCTCTCTCTCTCTCTCTCTCTCTCTCTCTCTCTCTCTCTCTCTCTCTCTCTCTCTCTCTCTCTCTCTCTCTCTCTCTCTCTCTCTCTCTCTCTCTCTCTCTCTCTCTCTCTCCATGATAGCGCAGTCCGCTCTCCCGTTCAGGGTCAACAGGAATCCAATGGACCTATCGCTGACCAGATAACTGCTGACGTCATCAAATGTCACCGGGCGACCGGTAAGGATAAAAGTGCCCTCCGACATTGATCCTGTTATGATTGGACTAACGTGGTTTATGTAAGTATGTGTGTCTTATTACATTTCATAGGCTTTCTCTTTTCATTTATAAATAAAAGTCATGGACGCAAACTTTTTGCATGCAGGTTGTGGTTGCATCTTTTAGCAATTTCGTTGAATTGTACAAGCATGTTCTGACGTTTAAATTCATCAACAAGTAACAAATAGACGTCTCGACCTTAACACCAGGATGCATAACTGTGCGTGGGACAAAGCCGCTCAAATGGCAGCGCGCTATTTCTGGCACAGCATGCAGATTGGCAGCTTGATTAACACCTACGCAGACAACCATTCACGGATATTCCTCAACGCGCCGAGCTGCAGCTCTCGATATGCTGCGCCGCAGAGTTATCAACTCCGATCAGATGGAAGCACTAGACTCTATCTTTGGCAAATTAAATCTATTACGGAGAGTTTCCAGCAGGAAAATTAACTGTCCGAGTTAAATTTAATCAAAATTCAGCCGTCATACGGACGCGCCGAGGTCTTTGATCAGTGGTGACACCCGATGGCCATTTGGAGTCAGCGCTCGGCCCAATAATGTGACACGGCCGCGGCCGGCCTCGCGTCGTCCGACCACTTCTATTCCCGCTCAAAACCGACGTCAATTGAGAAAATTATGGCGAGATTGCATTGGATTCCTTTCATGACTGCTCGATTGGAAAATGTCTCCTCGAGATTCGCGATGTTGCCGGGCGTAGCGGCAGAAGGGGCGGACTTCGCGGCCGAAATCGAACGAAGGTGCTCGCTGAGAGAACACTGACGGCGGTTCGGATAGCTGCAGAAGGTCAGACAAAAGGGACATGCTAACCAGTCAGATGGCTGGTATGCTGACCACAGGGTGACTGAAGGCGATCAGATGAATACATGCTTCACATTGTACGGATGTATGATGTATGATGCCTCACATTTACATATCGAATGAATTACGCAATGACGTGTTATTCATTCATTTCTAAGCGCTGGGATAAAAAGGTCATTATGGTGTCATGGATGCTGTCTTGCTAAGACGTAGGTAAATAGGCTTAAAGGTGTCCTAGCTGTGACGTTGTGTTGACCGTTGTGTGATGACTGGGCTGGCCCGGTGGTCACCGGTCAGAGAACTGATTGCATCTCGGCTCAGTGTCTGTCTGCTGTAGCCAGGCCAACTCAAACAGTGGGATTGGTCCGGCGCAGAACTATGACACGATATCTACGTCCATAAACACCTCGGCAGCCAACTGCACGGCACCGCTGGCCGACCGAACGGCCGGCGACCGAAATCCAACACTGAGTCGAATATTTACAGACCTTAAGGCAAATAGCGAGAGAAAATGCCTGAGGTTGTTTGCACAGCAAACTTATTATAAGGCGTGACATTCCGTTGGCTAGAGAATGCACCCTCAATTTATGACTCTGTTTACTGGTAACGGACATATTTTGCCCATACACGTACCCATGCTTCATCATTACCAATACTGTTTTTGCTATACATTTTCATTTACGTTCGGCTTGATAATGCCGTGCATCGTCCCTTTTCTCTCTTGTGATCCTGAGTTGCCGAGGAAGTTTTCGTTGACCCTGCGTTGTTTTGGTTTACTAAAAATGGGCTGACCATATCGACTATGTCCTCCATATCCATTTCAGCCCGTTGCGTTTTTATTGGTTAAATATATAGACCAGTCACCTGCACCTGAAAACAATATGCCTCAGGTTAGATTAGACGCTCAGGGATGATAATATTTTTCTTAGCAATTTTTAACACTGGGTGGCAACTAATGCAATTTTTACCGATTAAAGACTTGCACTATTTTTTATTATTAGATGGTCGTTGTGAACTTCTGAGTTGAATGCATTTTTCATTTTGCCTAGAATGAGTGATTTAGAGGTATATAATAGAAATGTATAGCAAAATGGTTGCATATCAAAATATATTAAAGTGAAATAATGATCAAGATTATTAAATCAACAATTTAATCACTAGTTGTATTATCTGAAAAAGAGAAAACGGAAAGGTGACCAGCGCTTGCCCAGACTAAAAAAATACTATAATCTACATATGGGTATTTGGGTATAATCTATGCATGTATTGAGTATCCATGACAGATTGGATAATGATGTAAATAATAAACCAATTAATACAAATCAAATATATGCAATGAATATATTTGATTTGTATTAATTGGTTTATTATTTACATCACTATGCATGTATAGGGTAGCCTGGGGCAAGACGCCCCAGATAATTTATTTTGCTAAATAACTTTTGTCCCACATCACCTGGAAGGCCAAATTTGTGCTCAATGCGTTCTTTGGACATTTTACTTTAAATTCCACCCCTCAAATTCATTCACTTATGATCGGACTCCTAGCTAGGAAGTGATTTGTGAAGCAACTGCAAATGGGGCATTTTGCCCCAACCCCAGGGCAAAACGCCCCACGGCCTGGGGCAAGAAGCCCCATACTCTAGATTAAAGATTAAACGTGCTAGTTGACTTAAATCTTATATGAGAGGTCTGTTAGACCTTGGGAAGCACGGCACTGAAGTTAGCTCCTTCCATCCTATCAGGTGTTCAGCTATGACACTATTGTATGAGCAGGTTTTTCACCTGCCTCATAAGGCTAAATGATAAATTATTGCAATGGAAATGTTAACAAAATACTTCCTTTGCCATCCAGTTGCTGAGAAAAGTACATATAAATGCATAGAAACTTACTGTTAGCCAGCTACCGAACATTAGGAAGTGGGTAGTCCGAACAACACATGAGGTAAAACGCCCCATGGGGCGTTTTGCCCCACGACCTACTGGGGCGTTTTACCCCATCACGTAGTTCGGTCAGAGAACAACGCCTTGCACTCCAGCAAGGCATAATTTAACACGAACCAACCCGGCATTATAAGCGTTAGATAAAGTTGTTCAAAATACATAAAAGTCGTTAACCTGATGTGGACCATAAAAGAACGCCATGATGCATAAGCTGACAACAAAACATAAAAATCACTCCAAAAATACATTTTTGGCTATATCTCCCTAAAGAGTCATCACAATTTCTTTCCAGTCTGCTCAGATAATGATCACATAGTGCACGTTTCATAGAAGAGATGATGTTTCTCCAGAACCTTCCCAGTTCCGAGAAACATCGGTGAGGCGTTTTACCTCGGCGGGGCGACTTGCCCCGGTCTACCCTATATGTATGTATATATGTGTGTATGTACATGTATGTATACATGTATAATCTACTCTCTCCCACCTCTCTCTCCTCTCTCTCTCTCTTTCTCTCTCACTCTTACTCTCTCTCTCTCTCTCTCTCTCTCTCCCTCTCTCTCTCTCTCTCTCTCTCTCTCAGAGAGAGACAGAGAGGATGAGAGGGAGAAAGTAGATTATATATAGATTATAGCATATTTTTTTCTCTCTCTCTGAGAGAGAGAGAGAGAGAGAGAGAGAGAGAGAGAGAGAGAGAGAGAGAGGGGGAGAGAGTAGAGGTCTGCACCGGCCGGCTGCAGCCGCGGCTGGCTGCAGCCCCACGGCTGTGGGCCGGAGCGGCTGCAAATATCTCCAAGAACACGGCTACGGCTGTGGCCACGGCTGTGAGATTTCAAGCTCAATCTTAAGTACTCAAATATAAAATTTTAAATCCTCAATCTTACATTCTGATAAGCAGTCTAGCCTGTAAAAATCATGCAAAGGATGCCCAGCAACATTGAAAGTGGTGAAGCCTTTGAAAACCTGTAATGGTTTTACCATTTGCTGTAGGGGAGTTTGCACTCTGGTACATAATACTAATTATAGGTACCGATTGTTCCTTCATCATCAAGAGCTTGACAGTTTCAGAAAATGCAATATGTTGCATTGTCACATCCCTCTCAAATCAATCTCACCTGGTCATAAGGAGAGCACCTTACAGCTATTGAAGACCAGCATTCAATAATTCTTTCAGGTAATAGAAAAAGAAATCACGTCTAGGTAAAGGCAGGTAAAGGCTTCATAAAATATTATCTAAAATAACTCTTAGATGTATTTCTGGATTTTCGGCAAGTCCAATTAAATAATATAAAACTGGCGCTTTATGTTCTAACTGGTGTGTGAGTGACCGCTAACAGAAAATGCTGATCAACGAAGCCAATGGAATTAGATTGTAAGTGAGCATGAACCTTACTTACGGTTAATTCACATGATGGTGAAAACCCTGAACACGTAATTCACATGACGGTGAAAACCCTGAACACAATATTTCTTACGCGAGCTGTTGACTTTACTAATAAAATGACGTCTTCTTCTGAAAACGTAAAAAATTGATAATTAATCTTTGTTTGAGAGCAAGTTTTCTACTGCTTAGCATTATTATTTATTGATTATAATTTTTATGGCTGTTTATAGTGACACAAAACAATTTATTGCCACTTCTTTGCTATTGACGTCATTAAAAACTCAAGTAAAATTTTTGATTGAAAGAGGCAATTGTGGCTCGCACGTCCTTGGGGATTTGAGCGAAGATCATTATTTGGAAAAATCAAAATAGATGAATGTTTTTCTTTCTTGGATGCTCACTAGTGTTTTGATGCCTTGCATATCAAAATAGTTTGAGACTTGCTCAGAAGGCTGCTTCAAGCCTGGCATATCACACCCCAGAAAATGTGCAAGGTAAGACAGAAGCAAGAGTTTTCACTAGACAATCACTTTTTGACAGTCCATCAACTTCAGTTTCATTTTCCATACCTAACATTGATAATGAAAAGCATCAGGGTCTGTTGTTCTGTCCCACAACCATGCTTCAGGATTTGGCATTAGATTTCTACACTGCTAGTGCTTCTATTCTGGTTCGTTGTTTATGTTTTCTGTTGATGTATGTACCTACCTACCCATCTTTCTTAACTCCTTGCAAGGGCTTGTGTAGGCATGCGATGCGCATCAGGCTTCAGGCCTTCCGCCTAAAGCCAGATACACAACCACTTAACCTATGATGCTTCATGAGCTTGAGAATCTATAGCCCATTGCAATGTACTTTTGGCTACATGTTTCAACTAAAAACAACTTATTATATACTATTTGGTTGCATTTCATTGAAAGTATCCACGGCCGGCTGACGGCTGGCTGCCCACAGTTTACCACGGCTGTGGGCGGCTGTGGCTGTGGAGCCACGGCTGCGGGGCGGCTAGGCTGTGGAAAATTGCAGCCGTGCAGAACTCTAGGAGAGAGAGAAAGGAGAAAACTTAAGACTTTATCTCTATAGCTGACCTCAACCTAAATTGAAGAAATCTACACCAGATAATTAACAGATAAACAGTCGCGTTTTTTAATTCTCGTACCTAAAGCAGCGACCTACCCAGTATTTGTGGAACCCGAAAGTTGCGCTTGTTGCTAGATCGTAACAGCGTTTGACAAGTCCCGGAATTATAACATTAGATCCCTCGCTAAAATGCGGGTTCCACTAACGATATGCAAGTTGGAAGTTCCCATTGTCCCTGACCCTACAGAATACCCTCGTTAATCGTGCCAAGGTCACGAGCCTGCAGACACATCGAACGTGACGCAATTAACACATTTGCGTTTCGGTTGAAGCAATTGAAGTCTATTTGCTGATTGACTATAAGGCGCTGCTGCTACCAATGCAGCCCAAAAGTCAGCAGTGCGTGTCACAGAGGTGGCCTGTGACCGATACACCTTCAGTGGGTGCCACGGGGGTGGCCTGTGACCGATACACCTTCAGTGGGTGCCGCAGGGGTGACCTGTGACCGATACACCTTCAGTGGGTGCCACGGGGGTGACCTGTGACCGATACACCTTCAGTAGGTGCCGCGGGGGTGACCTGTGGCCTATACTATACACCTTTAGTAGGTGCCGCAGGGGGTGACCTGTGACCCATACTCCTTCACTAGGTGCCGCGGGGGTGACCTGTGACCGATACACCTTCAGTGGGTGCCACGGGGGTGACCCGTGACCGATACACCTTCAGTAGGCGCCACAGGGGTGACCTGTGACCCATACTCCTTCAGTGGGTGCCGCGAGGGGTGACCTGTGACCGATACACCTTCAGTAGGTGCCGCAGGGGGTGACCTGTGACCCATACTCCTTCACTAGGTGCCGCAGGGGGTGACCTGTAGTGTGGCCGATGCGCTATCGCCAGGTGCCACATTAGACGGCCAGCCGTTAATGACGACCGCGGTGTGCTGTGTGCCGAAATCGATACCGCTATTGACTCTGCTCTGTATTCTGTGTGTGTGTGTGGGCTGCGGGGGACGGGTAGGGGGGGGGGGGGGTTGGACATGGAAATGTCCAGTGTCTGATAACGGTCTCGCCAGTTAGAACCACGCCGTGACCAAACTGCAAATGTAGCTAATAGTTGGGTATTGCAATGATGCCAAGACTTCTGCAATGAAAACTTTGGCTCTGCTGGATTACAGGGTAGTCGTCATTAGTAACTTCTTAAAGTCCTGGACCTGGAATAAACGTAAAGCTGTGCCTATCATAAAAACTGATATACGGACTACGAGTATAATGCAAAACGTAAGAAGACATTCTTTGGTATGTAGGCATGTGAGAAAGACTTCGATTTAAAATGTTCCAACAGACTCCTCGACCTTTCCTAGAATACAAAATTGTGCTGTTCCAGATTACGGTATGATTCATGTTACTCGGAATTCTATTGATCCATACCGCAAATCATTTAGCGGTTTGTAATGCGATGTACTGATAACGGTGTACAACAACGAAGTTAGGTTCATTCGTGGAATATTGCAATTAACAGATACTCTTCCGGTGCCATTAATATTTATGATACGCGAAAATGCGAAAGTTTGCATTAATGACAGCAATGAAATATCTCGACCTGTTAGACGCAGGTGACGAGTCTAGCAACGAATATCAATCACTTTTCGCGGTGTAGCCTTACACACGCGAACACAACAGCTCATCCAATGATGCATTGAGCATGTATCATGCATGAATATATGTACACCAGCTTGGAAGTGACAGTCATTATGCATATGTAGGAGGGTTGTTCCCTTAGCAATGTCCATTTACTGATGGACATTGAGCTGCTGATGTTAATTGCAGGCATAGTTAACTACTTTCAAAGATGAATGGTTACCACAACCGACAAGCAGCGACCATCCACTATTACAAACACCGATATCACCCGGCCGTGCAGTGATGACACCATGAGCAGTGCTCCTCCGATCTGCATGATTCCACCATCAGACCGCGTAATCGGGCACTGGATCATTCTGCCCCCCCCCCCCCCCCCACCTAGTCATCACTCCAGTGGGCCATCAATGGGCCGCTTGCGTAACAATCAATCCCCACGGAGGGCAAGCGGCGCCGAACAGCGGGGCCGATCGCCGCGCCGCTGCAGGTCTCCGGTGTGTTCACTGTGCCGGTCCCCTGAAATCGCTACTGTGTCAGCGCCAGGCCGTCACTACAGCAGACATTCAATTGTATCTGTTGTTTCCTTGCACTGACGTTACGGTTACCATGTCATTCGCTCGCTATTACGGTGCCAACCTCCTCTGTCGTTAACACGCCAGTTCCCGGTGCCACTCTTGTCCTGGGTTTATTCAACAAGTTTCGTACAAGTTGTTGTCGTTCAATATGAAAGCAAACGGCACTCTCGCCCAGTCCCAGACAAACTGTTCATCAGTGTGCCGACCACCGCGCCCTCAGCACTGTCAGTCCGCGCTCCCGTTGTTCGGTTGGCCATACTCAACATAGTTACCGTCCAATTTCATTTTGTCGTTACCGTTAGATCCCATACGGTCGCTACCAATGGTCGTAGTGTCGTTTACCGTCCGATCCCGTGTTGCCGTTACCGTTGGTCGTGCTGGAGTTATCATTAGTCGTACTGTCGTCTGTAACTGTCTTTACCTTCGGTCTAACCGCGTCGGTCATACTGTCGTTACCGTCCGACCTCTTATTGTCTTTACCATCCAATCTCTTACTGTCGTTACCGTCGGTCGTACTGTCGTTACCGTCGGTCGTACCGTCGTTACCGTCCGATCCGCGCCACAATCAGGGCTCTGCCGTCACTGCCGGCGGCCTGAATTTCAATGCATACCAATGCGCGGTGCGCCGACGGGCTATATGGCGGAGATGGGCTCCGCTCTCACCGGCCCAGTACGCACAATGCAGCCGGCAGCAAATAGCTCCCCCACCTGCACGCACCCATCTCGGCGCCCATATGGTCTCCTCGGCTCCGTATATGGGACCGACAGCCCGCATATGGCGCCCCCGTCGTAACTCCTGGCCCAGCGTCACGTCGTCTCGCCGGTCCCCAAAAGGTCCCACCAGCTCCAGACCAGACGGTCTCATCGTCTCTCACGTGTTCTTCGGCCCGACAACGTTTGATGCGGTCCTTCAGCTCTCGTATGTACAGTGCATACATAACACCACCTCCTGAATGGCCCCATCACCTTTATTCGTCCGCCAGGAGCTCCCATCTGTTTTCACTAGTCTCCTCTCGATCCAGCCGACTCTCCAGAGTTCCACCAGGCTCTGTCGCCCCCCCCCCTCTCTCTCTCTCTCTCTCTCTCTCTCTCTCTCTCTCTCTCTCTCTCTCTCTCTCTCTCTCTCTCTCTCTCTCTCCCGGGCAGTGACCTCATGTCCCCGTGTCCCCGACCCTGACCGCGGAGACGCGTCAATCACCAGTGCCCTCCACCCGTCCGATGCGACACGCCCCCGCAGACCGGGCCAACACCAGGGTAATGCTCAACGATGACGTCACTACACTAATGACGTCATCAGACACCCCGGGGAGAAGCTGGGGCGTGTTCACAATGTAACGTGGAACAGGGTCGATGTTAGATGTGGCATCGTTCACGGTCATTGGTTTGCATGTATGCGGGCTATTCTCTGAACACTTTGTATTTTATCGCGGGGTTTAATTTGAGCTCAGACCTTTTGCTGGCATTCTTTCATCAAAAAGGCAAGATAACCAGCAGACTTCTGTCACTATCGGCCCGATGTGTCCGACTAGCGATCTTATCCTTGTTTAAATGAATGAAGTTCAAATAGAGCCCAAAAACCACACTTCATTTCTAATAATAAAAATGGAGGCTTTCCGAAAATCACATTTAAACAAACGTATGGAGGCAGGAGCTTGTGTCAACGATGCGGATCGGACTGAAAAACTAGCATGTGACCCTGAGTCGGCTGAGGGCCCGCATGCACCGTTACCGTCTCCGATCCGATGTATGGGTCCGATAGGTCCGATGTCCGATCCGATGTATCCGATGTATGGGTCTGCTCATTGGCCTCTCCCATGTGCGGCACTGTCTTCCCGATGGGGTCATCATGGGTCATCAAAACCATTGTCACATCTCTAGTCATCTCCCGAGTAAATTACTGCCTCTCAGTTTACGGAAATGGTACAAAAAAGAACCTGAATCGACTCCAAAAGATCTTGAACTTCGCTACTCGAGTTATTCTTGGCCGTCGCAAATTCGACCACGTCACTGACCTGCGCGAGAAACTCAACTGGATGCCGCCCGAATTTATGTACAAACTTCAAACCATGGCCACTGCACGTAAGGCGATACACTACGGCGAACCGGTAGCACTTGCCTCTATGTTTGCCAAAAACCGGGACTCCTCAACCAGGAATAGAAATACACGTCAGGATAACCTTCTCCAGCTCCAGCGTCCCAGACTAGAAATCGGTAAGCGGCGTTTCAGTTACCGTGCCTCCGAGCTCCTAAACGACCTACCTCCCGACCTCTCACAGCTGCCACCCTCTAAATTCGCACGCGCTGTCAAGTCTCTGTGGAAAAACGATAGACCTTCGTGATGGCCTGAATTAGGCACTCGTCTTGTATATAAGTACCTACACGGTATGTTAGAAATCGTAGCATATAGAGTCTTCCTGTGTGTGCGTGTATGTGTGTGTGTGTTGTTGTTCGACTGGTCTCTGTTCCTGCATGCTCATACCCGACTCAGACTCTGGGCAGTAATCGCCACGCCATGTGTGGATCGCCCATGATCGTAAATACAATACAATACATACAATACAATACGATCACCGGTCACCGGCCGCTGACAGCTCAGACTGTCACCGGTCACCGGCCGCTGACAGCTCAGACATTCACCGGGTAGTGTCGCTGAATGCCACGCGCCGCGCCGGCCGGCCCCCGGGAATGTGACACCTTGTCGGCCCTGACAAACCGACCGCAGGGACTGGCACCGCTCGCGACCCCCCGAAAGACGAGACGGAGAGGGCGCAGGGGTCAGAGGTCGCCACGCGAGCGCCCTGACTGTAAGCAGCGGCCTTTTTGGTTATTCATGTTTTAGGCGAATGAAACCAACTTAGCTTTAGATATGGCGAAGACTTTTAGAGTGACAAAAATTATTCGATTTTGTTGCGTTATGTTTATTGATCTTATGATTATTGAAATATTTAGCATGATACTTCACTTAGGGGAGAGCGGGGCCAGTTGAAACACGGGGTCAGATGAAACATTGCTTTATTTTCAACAATATGCAACATATGGCGTTGCCGACACCACTGGGCATCTGCGCTCGACCACTTCCTTTGTCAACGGCGTTTGGGCGGCAAACGGACGGTAATTTTGATTTGACACTTGTTTTTGTGTTTTTGAGGGGCGTTTGGGAGAAATCGTTTTTATGAATATTTTGTGATATCTCATATACCTTTGTTTGCTGAAAGAAGAACTCCTGGCTCCGGAATAACACCTTATTTGGCCCTTCATTCAGCATGATGCCGTCCCTCCAGCTCGTTTGACATGTGCTTTACGGCGCGTGCGAGATGGCGGGAGCGGATGGGGTCAATTGAAACGCTTCTCTGAGGGTCAGTTGAAACAGGGCCACAGGCCGTTTCAATGGACCCCGGTGACCTTTGCAATGGTTATTGTTCAGGGGCTGTAAACATTAAAGGAAATAGTCCACCTTTGAAATGAGCTTTTAAACTGAAATAGTAGTTTAATAGAGCTCAATTTTTGACCCCTTTTCTCCAGCCTTTTGCTTGAAAGCACACTATAGCCTGAGATATTTCTCATTTTTCTCATCCGCCCATTTTACCATAGTCTATGTACTTTATGTCACCTATTATGAGGAACTTTGCACTTTTAGCTTTCCAACGACCTATTGAATGTAGCATTTGGAAAAGTAAACCGGACAAAATATCTCCTTAAGAAAGTGGCCTTAAAGAGGAAAACATCCCATTGTTAAGGATAGGTGCAATTGACCCCATGGGCTGGTTCAATTGACCCTCGCATCGGGGTCATTTGAAACGGGCGTAGAGCTGTTTTATAAGCATGCGTTTGGCAGCAAAATATGTTTGAAACATAATTTTACATATCTTAAAATAAAGCCAAAAA
The DNA here is from genome assembly GCF_019059575.1 of Amphibalanus amphitrite. Taxonomy (NCBI): domain Eukaryota; kingdom Metazoa; phylum Arthropoda; class Thecostraca; order Balanomorpha; family Balanidae; genus Amphibalanus; species Amphibalanus amphitrite. The sequence continues at coordinate 102,612 of NW_024882681.1, read as the reverse complement.
AGCATATTTTTCCATGGCATTGTGCACTTTTCGATATGACAACTAGATCTCGCTGTGCATGTCAATATATAAAATGTGGTTCAACTGGCCCCGCTCTCCCCTACAATCCGTAAGATATTTCTAATACTTCACTTACAATCCGTAAGGTATGTACATATTTCTTTCTTACATTTTACTGGTTATTTTTATTCGGCAAAAATCGTATCGGCTGCATTGCAATATGCTATGCAATAACTCTGTATTGGTCGCAATCTCATAGAAAATTCAGCACAGATGGCTCCCTTTTGTCTCCTTGACGGAGCATTCTGCATCGCCGCACAATGCGATCTGCAAGGCAGGCCAAATCGAGCTGCATTTTCTGCTAGAGCCTGAACGACGAGCATGACAGGACTGGGACTGAGCAGTCGTGCCGATCTGGACCCGGACGTCCGCGGTCCTTCGATGCAGGCCCGACTGCGCGCATTCAGCCGCAGAAGCCCCGCCAGCCATCTCATCGACATGCTTTTATCTCGATTGCCTTAATTCTGACCGATTTCACTTCGGACCCATTGCCAGAGCACAAAGACGGGCGGCGCCGTAATGGTACGTTTCAGAGAAAACGTCGACAGGGAGGCTTCAACTGCCCTGTTGTGCTGACCTGGAGATTTAGTGACGCAGAATCGTACTAGCTGAAGCGTTTGGCGCTAGTGATCTCTAACAATGCTGCGCACAGAAAATAGGCGCTTGGGTCCGAAGCAACTCAGAAGTATATTTGAGCTGTTTGGTATTTTCAGCGTCGTTAGGGACTAAGCTGCCGCTAGTTGGACATGCTCAATCGTTCGTAGCGGATCAGCTGCAGAAATTGTTGCGTCTGTATCACAAAGCCAGGATGAGCGACTTTATTGGTCATCTTGGTGCTTCATCTTCTCAGCTATCCAGGAACAATGGACCGAGGCTCTACTTGCGTACAGATACAGATGCAGATACAGATGTAATAGCGGGCCTCAATGTCGTCGTTAAATAAACAAACCACCTGTTGATCTCTGGCCCCAATTTGTTCATTAGCTTCGATAAAAGGCATTAAACAATCCTGATCAAAATTTTGTGACATTTTATTAGTGGCGTTACAATTAATGAAATTGTAACTATTTTGTTTTCTGTTATAAGTATGAAGAGTATAATGTCAAAAAAAAAAACGATATAATAATGAAATAATTTATCACAAATGATGAGCATGACCATGAGTCCTTATCTATGCTAGATAGTATAAACATCTACATATACACCATGTATCCCAGCATATAACGGTCTACGAATGAAATAAAGAATAAGTGACCAGCTGGTTAAAAAACAGTGTTCCTATTATTATTCAAAGAACATAAGTAGAAAAGACGGTATTGTACACACATACCTGTCCCGGAGGCATCGGCACAAAATGAATGGCTCCCTATTGCATGATACACTCTTCCATAAGATATATGTGCAGCGTATCGCTGCCGCTTGTTAGACTAATCGCAGCTCGCACAAGCAGCCACTGAGCCAGAAGTCTCGGTGCCATTCCTCATCTGCGCCGCATACTTGGCTGACCCCCAATGGCGAGCCGGTCTGTTCGGTGATTGATTCGACACGCGAATGAGTCGAGTGCAGCACGCATTGCGTCATCTGTTTGTTATCGATGCGTGCCTGAATGCCGGTGTCGATAGTGGCGAACAGGTGTGTCTGGGATCTGATCTGCAGCGGTGCCTTTGGCCGAGGCAGTCATTTCTCGGGCCACCAAAGCGCCGTCGCACCTGGACATGGTCGATTCACTTATAACGAGACGCTTTGTTGTCGGTCTCGACACGTGGGTAGACGCAGGTGAAGTGTCGACGGCCTGGTCATTAGTTTCGGCGGCGCACTTCACGTCAGGCTGCAGACGCATTGTCGCCCGAGCCCCGACAGAATGCAGTGCAACACCGCGCTGCGGGCTCATTCTGAATGCGGCTTAATTAATCAACAAATAAGCCGGACAAAGCGTCCCAGCAGGGTCTCCACTGCTCACGATTAGCTGTTCATTCAGCTATTGTGTGTGGGAAGGTAAGGGTGGGCTTTGGATTATAAGTGTGCAAAGAAGAACTCGTCTCATTACACAACCATGAACTAAAACAATAGGCTTTGTTCGCCAGATAAGCTTCCAAGCTCCTGGTTATCGGTCGCCTAATAGTATTTTCAGACTGTTATCAAGCAGTTCTCAAAAAAGGCTTGATAGCGCTGTTTCTCTTTGTGTAGGTACTTTTCAGCATTTGTTTTGGCTGAAAATGATTTGGCATTCCATCGCGCCCAGTGAATCCCTTCATTAGGTTACGCTTGATAAGCATATTTGGGGAAGAACACATATGAGTAGTTTGCTAGTCCAGGGCATGGGACTGTTTTCAATTTTCATTGCACTTTGTCAAGCTACCATTAGTTGACACCGCGCTGTTTCATCAGAGACTTTGAGCTTTGTTTGGCCGTATTGTGTGACATTTGTGTGCGGTGCATATCAAGTGTCGCGTGATTCGAGTGTAAATTACCCATCTCTGACGGCGGACAATAAAAGAAGCCGCACGAAATTCCGACACCCCGCCTCGTCCACAAGTTGCGGAGTCGCCGAATTCAACACAAACATGTTTGTCCGATTTCATTTCCAAGGAGAGCTTTCTGCCTTCAAGAGCACAGTTCTTTTGAAGGCCTTTCATCCGTCACGTGGACTTAATTAACACAACTGTTTTCCTCCGGGCCGTGGCTGCAGGGTGTCCGTCCGGAGCCAGGGCAGTGGTCGCTACTCGAGGGCACCCCTGTGAGCCGTCAGCTAGGCGGCCACAGATTACACTGCCGGGTGACAGTGCGGTCTTAGCTTCTTTGAGGTCATGTGAAAATTCTGCAGAACAGATAGAAAGCATAGTTCGTAGACAAATAAACATTCATGTAACAACCACAGTCTCCAATTATATCCCGGCAGTTGCTGGGGCATTTCGCCACCCACCGTTTGCTGGGGAGGGGGGGGGGCGTTAAACGCCCCCAGCCGATAACTCGAGAACCAATAGGCGCAGCGAAACGCACGAGGCGGCAAACGAAAGAACGCGACGAGACGCTTCAGATGAGTACTTTAAAGTTGAATTTTGAGGTCACAGGTCGGGTCAAGGTCAGGTCAAACACCTGAAATCGGCCTTTCAATAGCATGGACTTCAGGACTTCGCAATGGGCGCCTCTCGTCATAAACTCTGTCAAAACGGTGCACAATCCATCATATAAGGCCTACAAGAGTGTCAACTCCATGTAGGGGTCAGTCAAGCATAGGTCAGGGTCAAGGTCAGGTCAACCGGGTAGGCACATATCCCCGAAAATCAAAACTGATATTCGCAGCCTATGACACATGTTTTAAGGGTAATTTGAGGCGTAGAACACGATGGTGACATTCATTTTATCATATGTGTACGTGTTTGGCTAAAAAAAATCAATTTAAGAAATGCATGTATCATGGTCATGAAGTAGTCACGAGAAATTGTCAAGATTCAGTTCAAGATTTTGGAAAATGTCGAACGATAATCAATAATCGAAGATAGCCGTTTGATTGTTCATGGTATTGGCAGTCTAATGGCGTTTACGGCATGTCTGTATGTCTATTCTGTGATTTTATATGATTTTTTGAACATATGCCGTTTTTGGTCGAAAACTCAGAAATCGTGACGTCACTAAAACCTCGATATCTCAAAAATTTTACAAACGATTTTTTTGAAACTTTGTCACAATAAACTTCAATCAATTCCCTAAAGGTACCTAAAATTTGCCGCGCCGTTTTTATGCTATGACCCGGCGAAAAAAGTGGGGGCGTTTAACGCCCCCCCCCCCCCCCCAGCAACTCGCGGGATATATTTGTTACGCTGGAGTGATATTTTCATCTGTCATTTAGTTATTTCGGTCCCAAGCAATATTCAGCCATCCTTTGATGCCATTCCATATGCTCAAACGCTTCCGACGCTATCAGCTTTATACGACCCTAGAACCGTGTTATTATAATTTCTGATGCATGGGCAACATGTAATATGTCCCATGCATTTGTCAGGCATGATATCATGGCATACGACACTGAAAAATGTTAGTTACAGGAAAGCTAGATGGTATAGTTTTCTCTTGTGTTTCCTTCAAAGAGTTATGATACGGTTCGTGTGAGAAAAAAGCGTACCGTGAATTATCGATAGGCATTGCACATTGATCCGATCTAAATGTCTACGCAGCACAAGAATCTTTGAGATATATATGGACAAAGCAACCGCATGAATTGAGAGGTCGCATGAGTATTTTTGTTGCATTAATGATGTTAGCCTGCTGGTTCCAAGTGACACTTTAGCGCCAGTCATTTTCAGTATCACCAGCATGGAATTTCCTAAGACCGTACCGAAAGCTATCTATCAGGTTCTGCATCTTAATGACATACCATCGCTAGTGGGAAAGTCCTCTTTGTTGAGCCTATTTCGGTCTGATACGATACTGAATTAATGGATTTCCTATTTTTGAAATAACTATTTTCTTTTATCAGGTGCTCACCGGATCGATACGGCACATGGAGACAGAGGTTTTGGGTCAGCTGTATTTCAGCACCATTCGAATGGTGTTGCTTACATAAAGGCCTCCGTTGGGCACGTGATTCGGTCTCATGTTGGTTGGTTTTCCTGAAAATAGGAGCTGCCAGTAAGGCGATCAAGTTCGTTTGAAGACGGCCACCTATCGTCTGCACGAGCGTGTGTCTCCGGGCTGCAGAGCCATCCGGCAAACAGGCAGAGCTGCCATTAACAAGCAGTTACCGCCAGTCGCCGCATTATTAAAGGCGCGTATACGCCCGGCCCGGCCGGCGCGGCTGAGTGCCGGGTCACGGCGTGCCCCGCTGAGTCGCTGACTGATGGCTCTGTCCGGCATAGGCGGCGACTGTGAGCTATGTACGGCCCCCGTCATCGGGCGGCTGGTTGGGACTGACGCTCTAAGCCACGGATCGGCTGCAGGCGGTGCGGCCAGCAGCCCCGATCGACCACAGCCGGAGGCAGGCGTCACACCCCCGCAGCCAATCAGTGGCTGCCGTCTGCGCCCGCTCACCTCTGACCCACTATCTGGCCGGAGACGGCCCGCAGCTCAGCGCCCGCCACCGACCACCATCGCAGTGCGCCGCCCACCTGCGGCCTATCCCAACAGCCCGCCCGTCCCACACCCCATCCACACAGCCCGCCCGTCCCACACCCCATCCACACAGCCCGCCCGTCCCACACCCCATCCACACAGCCCGCCCGTCCCACACCCCATCCACACAGCCCGCCCGTCCCACACCCCATCCACACAGCCCGCCCGTCCCACCAGACAACCCGCCATCCCACCACACAGTCCCCATCCTCTCCACACAGCCCCACCCTGACCCCGAATCCGGACCACTAACCTCACCCCGGACGCTCACCCGAGCCCTAACCCCACCCGCTCCAGACCAGCCCGCATCAATATGCGACAGAGCGGATTCCAATTCCATTACAATGGCCCGCGCAGCCACACCTCTGTTATTTCACTTTCCAAACCAATCAGGCGACATATGATGCTCTTGGGCGGCAGCGCGGACTGCCTATATTGCGTTTCTGGCCCGCAGGCGATCGCAAAATCGACTTTCCTGTTCGCCCTGAGCCGCGGCCGCACCCACGGGCTCAAAAGGAGCAGTACTGTCGGATTGTTTGGTGTACTTTGTTTCATTTCTATGGATAGCATTTTAAAACAATATAACAATGCCTACACATTAGAGTTGCAAAGTTTCCCCCAAAGGCTGCTACCGGCACCGCCCCGCCCCACAAATTTTTTTGGGGATACCGGCATGCTACCACGCCCAAAGCAAAAACACCACCAAATTACCGGCATACTAAAAAACCTGCATTGTTGATTCCAGTTTACCCCTACAAGAGATGCCACATTTTCCTCTTAGTGTCCAAAGTTTGAATCATATGCTAATATTTTTTTGTGCAAAACCAAAAATACCGGCATGCTACCGGCAAGACATGCCAGATACCACAAAAAACCTGCGGTAGTGAAAAATTACCGGCATGCCGGTAATGCGGTAGGGAAACTTTGCAACTCTACTACACATGCCACGTAAATATCGTAAAACATCACGAAAGTGTGTCGCGGTAAAAGATATTGACGGCATGTTATCCATATCTATAGATAAGCGAGTAATATCAATATCTTAATCATGATATAGAAACACATCTTGTGCATACCAAGTGACCTCATCTTTTCATATATTACTTCAGAAGTTTTCAAAAAATGTAATATTCTACAACAATGTCCTCAGAGTTAACAATTTTGTGCACATAACGGTATGATACAATGATATGCCATAAAAATACTTTGGAAATGCAAGTGCCTCAAATGCATGTGCCTTTTATTCTCTTGTTATATTTCCGAGGAGAATAAGAGGCACACTGGGATATGGTAAGCAAATATGTCAGTTCCCCGAAAATAGTACGTCTGAATGCTAGTGAACAAATACGGTTTGAATGCTTGACCTAGATTTCCCTTCAACGTCCTCATGTAGAATGTACATGGCACTGCTTATATTTGATTTAAGCAAGTTAACCGCCATGTTCTGACACTGGACAGCTAAATTATAGCGTATGACATGTAACGATTGTTGTCATACATAATGCAAAGCTCTCAAACATTCGCATACGCGCCATGCAAGCAGGCGACAGCGCATTCTAGCCATTTCCACTGCACTGTCGTGCAGGGAGTGCCTTTGGTGGCACGGATTTCCACATATGCTACGATACTGCAGGTATGGCTATGTTTCCAGTGGTCACTTTGGCCATAAAGACGCTTGCTGTGCATTGTCTGCTCGCCTGCCCCAGACGGAGATTGAATCTCTAAAGCCAAGTTGGGAAATTCTGGGCCTGCAGCCCAGAAACCAGAGAAGCTGAGTGTCCAGGCATCCCAGCTCATCTCAGCGACCCCTATTTCGTACAAATCAGACTCGAAATATCAAGAACTACTAACTTAGTTTAAAAGATTTGCAAATGGTCAATGATGATTTGCCGCGCTTTAAAAAGCAACTCTGGTTTCCAAAATGACGTAAAACATGCGAGCTTTTACGTCCAACTCTCTATAAGGACACATTTTGGTGTGAAATGCGATTTGATGAGTCCTTGGCACCGTTTGTGAAAATGCATATCAACGACCGAATGAGCCAAACACCCCTCAAGTGGATATATACAGACGAATAGCGTAGTACGTATAAGATGTTACTGTATTCTTGATAAAACTCTCAGTCCTTTTAAAAAGAGTTACGCTGTAATTAAAAAATTGTTCCTGTTTGTCGAGCTAGCTTGACGCTCTCAGTGGAGCATTGTGATCGCACATTTTCAAAAAGAAAAATCAATGAAAGGGGAAGACGCAGGTTGATATATTGTCGCTTAGAGAGAAGTGTTCCACTCACTGAAATATGTAACTACTCTGTTTCGTCCCCCATATATCTCAGAGCCGAAGCGCCAACGGTTCAACTTCCCATGAGGTAAACGGAATACCTGGGCGACGAGCCCCCACCCAGGTGCTTACACCATGCTGACTCGATAAAACTCCTCAACTGGGCGCCAAACGGCATCCTCGGCAGCCAACTGCCGCCAGTTAAGACTGTAGCCGGCCGACGGAACAGCTTCCAGAAACTCCTGCATCGTTTCAGCGTCCAGGTGGGCCCATCGGAATCTCACTCACTAAACTTAGACTCAATTACAATAACCGACTCACGTGAAACTGACCTGACTCAGGTGGAATCGACACTCTACCCATATTCCACTTCTGGAGTGGCCCGACAATCGGATGACCTTCAATACGAGTACGTCTACACCCACTGCAGCTGATTATGTATATTTGAACTTCTAGAGGAATCCTTCCAATATGGTATTGATCGAAGTGTATGTATGCATTTATGAAGCTGACTCTAACGGCAAGTTAGGCGAGATTAGGATGTGTGACATCCGTTCGAACAACAGCTTATGGTACTATATAACGAGGTATTTCGTGACTTTCTGTTGACGTTTTAATTTGAAATATACAGTGGTAGCGGTAATGATTATTCTATACCTTATACGTCTATCCGTTGACTCATTCGTCGATTATTTCTCGCCGTGTTGCGGATGACTGAAATAATATAGTTGCAGTAAATGGAAGGGTGGATAATGGTTAAAAACTATTGCAAGCAATTTGTTATTGTTAGCTGAAGTTTGTGCTTAACATCAGTTTGTGAAAGATCTTCCTTTCAATCGTAATTTATGCTGTTTCGGTGTTACAGCGGGAGCTGCACTTGTTGCACGACATTTCGCAAGATGACGCAAACGAGATTCCCCGCCATCGGACTGTCTTTGGCTTGTACTGTATGGTCGAAAATGATATTTATTTAGGTGGACATCATGCGCCCATCAGCCGCCCGGTCATGCTTCAAGAAGAGTCTGGGCTACCCCGGTGTCCATTTGATGTCAATCCCGCGGATATGGCGCACCAGTGCTCACTATGCGTCAATCTACATGGTACGGCGCTGTCAGAGAAATTGGGTACCTCTGATCAACAGACATCATTTTGTTATATTGGTTTGAATAAAAATGAAAAAGAATCACATACCCCAGGTGACTTACTACGCAGGAGATAAAAATACTCTAATACAAATGATCTGGTATCTGTCAGCGTATTACCGTGATATGTTGTGTCTGAAGCTGAAATTGCGGGACCCAAGACGTCAAAGATTATTTTCAATCCAGAATAATGATGAAAGCTATGGAAAATGCATTTGTGGTTTCGTTAAAGGTAGTGTGCCAGCTTCCCTGGACCGTATGGAGTTAATGGCCCAGATAAGGAGAACCGGATTTTTAGAACTTATCCATACCTTTAAAACTCATGGAAACGTCTTAAATTCTTCAAATTTTGAGTACCCCAGTGCGAAATTCGCCCCGACGGGTTGTCGGTCGTACCCCAACCACATTTCACACCACTATGAACAATAAATGCACACACTGAAATCGCTATTACCGATAGGCTCATCCAATCAAGTTTCGATAATCCCGTTCATCATCATCTCCTGCGGTTTCGAACACGCCTGTTAGGTGGTGCGGTAGACCGCGCCCAAAGCCAGGGCCCCGGTAACGTGAGGTAGCCGAGTCGGGGCAGCGTGCGCTGACCCAAGCCGGGGCCGCGCGTCCTCCCGGTGTCATGTGATAGCCCGGGGCTAGACCGCGCCCAAAGCCGCGGCCCCGGCTTGGGACAGCGCACGCTGCCCCGACTCGGCTACCTCACGTTACCGGGGCCCTGGCTTTGGGCGCGGTCTACCGCAGGTGGCTTTTGCTCATACTTTGTGGTGCGGTGGTGGTGCGTCGGGCCGCGCGCTCTGACTTCGGCCAATAAAAATGCGTCAGCTGATCATTGTCATTTCTGCCACTTTCATGTGGTGAGATGGGGTCATAACTTTAGAGACGGCTGTTTCATATCAATTATTTTACATAAAATAATATTTCAAACCATAAATGAATTTCGACAGCCAAATTAAAGAAACAATACCAATGCAGGCTTACAGTTTAAATTTGACATTGTGTTGTCTACGATTAGACAGCTGATAACTCATTCCCGTACGTCGTAACTCTATAATGACCTTTGCTTATTGTCACATGTGCGCCGCATTCGCGATTGTTGCCGACGCCTGTTTGCAGGTCAGCCCACTACAGTTGTTATACATATCGAAAAACCGATAAACTTTTAGGCGAAAAAAGCACTATTTTAGGCCCATTTTTGATTTTTTGCGATATTAGGTAAAAACAGAAGCTTCTTATCCTAGGAAAAATAAAATGGGAAATCATTGGAAGGTGGCACACTAACTTTGATGCAGTCGCATCGCAGGACCTCTCTGGTCTAGGCAAATGTCATTTATTTGAATCGAAATGGAACTGAATTTGTGTGTGGATGTTGAGTCACTAATGTCGAAATAAAAATAAACAGAGAAACATAGTTTATTGATTTTGATAATGTTAGATCTGTGAAATGATTGATTTGATCAATGACATAGTCGAATGATAAAACATGAAATTGTCGATTACACTGTTATAAACTATGCTTACAATAGTCATTCGTTTTTGCAAATACCTATGCTCGCGGTTAAGGGGACAAAAATTTTTTTAATAGGTGGTACCTACTTTGTTGTGAATCAGTCGCTGTTGAGATTGACTACAGTCAATTGAATAAGACTGCGTATAAATTGAAAATCATGCTCTGAAAATTAATCGCATTTACAAGTGATACGGATCCGTGGAATACTGTAATCCATTCCAGCCAGCGAAAAGTGGCTGGAAGTAGCGGCCACTCAGAAGTAGCGGCTGTGCGGACCCCCAGTGACCACCCGTTCCTTCCTGTGCGGACCCCCAGTGACCACCCGTTCCTTCCTGTGTGGACCCCCAGTGACCACCCGTTCCTTCCTGTGTGGACCCCCAGTGACCACCCGTTCCTTCCTGTGTGGACCACACTCAAAACTTTTTTACGACCTCCTGGAGGGTTCATTTTCATCAAACCCCCAAGATAAGAGTATATTGAAAGGGTAACTCGCTGCTACCATTATGTGCATAGTAACGGTACGTGGTTAATATGAACTTATTCGCCAGCGAAGAGTATAATTACCATGTAAATATCAATATTACTCTCGCGATCCAGAACATCATGAAAACTCTTTCCTTCTGGGTATCGTGACTCGTGTACAGATAGTCGTTTCATGCGTGGATCTTGTTTACCCTCGTGAAGATGATATTTGAAATGGAACCAATCAGCCAATCAGAAACGAGATCGGCCGTTTGCGGTTTGAAGGCCGCGCGCATCTGTCAGTTTTCGGCCGTTGGTCTCCGAGAGCGGATGTGAGCAGTGTCGGTGCCGCGCGGCGTGGCCGTTGGTGATTGTGCTTGTGTGCTGTTCATCGCCTATAGAGCCTCTATGGACATTTTATTGTAAGTACCGATGTGCTAGAGCATTGCGTGCCGTTGAGTGGTGCTAATTTGACCTGGTTAACAGGACCCCGTGCGGCCGTGCACGGCCACGTGGCCTAGTGTTGTGAGTACGTACATTAATTTTGTTGTGATGCTACAAGTTTATGCATTTTGTTGGTGACTTTGAAAAAAGACTTGTACTGTAGTGATCCAGTCTCATTATCTCACGCAGACGGGCGACCACCCAGGAACGCCGTCGCTCACTTCAAATAATGTGCGCTGTGCCTTATCCAATATGAGGGCGCTGAATGTCTTGTAGGTATTCATATTCAAATTGCATTCAAGTTGTATCGTGGTGTTTATTTATCGCTTGTGCATTGATGAACGCTTTGTTAAATTCGTATGAATAAGTGAAGAGTCTCACAATGTTCATGGCTGGTGTGCCCCTCGTATTGTTTGTACGGAAGCCAAATATACATTGTTGCTCTTGAAGCATTTTTTTAGTTGGTGAGCTCCGGTTAACAGAAGCTTCGTGAAGCTTCTGAAGGAAGCGTCTGTGAGTCTGTTACCATCCTCTGGGGGGTTTACACTAAAGGAAAGAGTAAACATTACCATGTGACAAAGGGTAGGCCAGAAGAATATACTCTCTGTAGGAGGGTAAAGCACAGAATAGATGATGCGTTACTCCCTAGAAAAGGGTTCCGTTAAAGATTTACCCTTTCAAAGAGTGTAACCCAAAAAAATGTTACACTCTAGACAAGAGTAAATCAAAAGAGTTTACCATTCAGAAGATGGTAAAAAACGTCTGTGTGTCATGTTACCCCTCCCTGGCGAGTTTACTCTTCATTAAAGAGTAAAATTTACCATCTGGAAGGTGGTAAAAAACGTCTGTGTGTCAAGCTACCATGCTATGGCGGGTTTACCCTTCAGGAAATGGTAAAAAAGTTTTCAGTGCACCATGACCGCCCGTGCCCGTGCAGTGCCCATGTCGCGGTCCACCCGGCCATGTCCCGCTGGTAACGGTACGGCACCTGTGTCGGCACGTCTCGCCGCTAAGCCCGCACAGAGGCCGGTAAGCCGTCACGTCCGTGGCCGGCTCAGAGCCCCGTGACGTCCAGGGCGCGGTCCGAGCGGCACTGCGCCGCTGAGCTGATCCCACGGCGGCGCAGGTGATCCCCGGGAGCCGCCCGGCGCCCGAGACTACTGGTCCGTGAGCGTGCCGCACGTGTCGGGGGGGGGGAGGAGGAGGCGGACACAGCGCCGCGGCACTCACCTCGCACTTTGGGAAGTCGCTCTGGACGCGCTTCTTCCTCCAGCCGAGCAGCGGTGGGAAGCAGATGAGCGCGCTGAAGAGCCAGACGAAGGCGATCATGAAGATGGCCCGGCGCGGCGTGCGGCTCTTGAGGTAGTCGACGGCCTGTGTGATGGACCAGTAGCGGTCCAGGCTGATGAGGCAGATGTTGTTGATGGAGCTAGTGCAGGCGAGCACGTCAATGGCGGCGTGCAGGCTGCACCACAGTTCGCCAAACAGCCAGTAGCCCATCAGCTCCTGGGCCAGCGAGAACGGCATGATGATCAGTCCCACCATGAAATCGGCCACTGCCAGTGACGCGATGAACCAGTTCTGTATGCCTTTTAGTGCCTTCTCGGTGGCGATGGCGATGATGACCAGCATGTTGCCCACCACGACCACGATCATGATGAGCGTCACAACGACCGAGGTGAGCACGATGCGCAGCGTGGAGTAGCCGGACGGGTAGAGCGACTCGCCCCAGGGGTAGAGCAGCAGCGTGCCGTTGGTGCTGTTGGCCTCACCCACCTCCGTCAGCGGGGTGACGTTCACGGTCGCCATGGTGTGGGCGCCGCACCCGCCGCCGCGGACGCCGCCCGCCGAGTGCCGACCGACGCCGACCGGCCCGCCGACGCGCCGGCGACGACTCGGCGCGCGCCACTGTCCGGACGCCGAGGCAAGGACCGCGGCGCGGGCGACCGTCGGCAGAACGGCCGACCGCCGGCGGACCGAGCGCCCGAGGGCAGAGCCGACGAGTTCTGCCGACCGCGGGACCTGCAGCGCGGCTGGCACCGGCTGCTGCACGGCCCTGCAGTCTGGTTTGGCCAACAAGGATGATTGAGGTCTAAGATAGGTATCCGTCCCATCTCAGATTAACATTTTGTACAGGGTGTCCCAAAATTAATGTCACACCCTCCCACAACCTTTGTTTTGCCTTCTACTGCGCAATATCAATATAATTTCACCGGTACTGGCTCCCAGACCATACTGGCTACATTCTAGTCACGTGACTTTCAAATTTTTGTGTCCCCTGGACCGGTCAAGGGGTGTACGGAGGTCATTTCCGGGGCAGTACCCAGCGCGCGCGGACCAGGTGTCGAGGATGGCGAAACTGCAGAGCAAATCGTCCCGCAACGGAGCAGTCGGCATGGTTGCCGGTGGCATAACCCACGGCCAGGTCGCCGAGGTACTGGGCATGAGTTGTCGCACGATTTGGCGCTGGTTATCACGCGACAGAAGCGGATAGACGCCTGGGAACAAGCTAGGTCGCGGCAGGAAGACTTCCGCCAGCCGATAGCGCAGATCGTCATCGCGAAGTGCGGAGCTAAAGACGGGCTTATCCACAAGGAAATTGGCAAGGAGGTTGATTGCCAACAGCCATCCAGTCTTCAAATTGATAACCCATCGGTACCGGAGGATGCCTCTAAGCTGAAGCCCAACAAGCCACGTTTCCAGCCGAAACCCTCTGCTGAACATGTCCAGGGCCATCTTTCAACAAATCGGCGCCCCGGCTCATCGAGCTAGAACGACGAAGGACTGGTACAGATCGAGCTTCCCAGCATTCTGGGAGAAGGACAAATGGCCGGTGAATAGCCCCGACCTGTCGCCGATACAAAATCTTTGGGCGATCGTCCTGTAAGAGCCGAGGTGAACAAAACGGCGCCAGGATAACCTGAACGCACGCTGACCAGGAACGTTCGATCTGTCTGGTCCAAGATCAGTCCACATGGCTAGACATGTTGATGTCTGGTGTCCCGGACCGTATGCTTGCCCGCATCAGGGAGAAGGTGGAATGCATATGTAAGAAAAGCGCGCCTCTCATGTTTGTTATTTTCATGAAATTGACGCTGGAAAGGTGTAACATTATTTTTGGGACACCCTGCACGTGATGGCATTGTATATAGTTAATAGGTCGATTTTGTATACATTTATAGGCATTATCGTTTTGCTCCTTTTTCCAGGATCTAATAGTTTGGTGAATATGGACGAGTTTTATCCTAACAACTTACCGAAATTCGTGATTGATGAGTGTTCCTGCTCCGACATTTTTGAACAAGGACGCATGCGTGCCTCCATCTACCCGCATAGATCTCATGTATTGGTTATATTTAAGTGCCCATGGTTATGGTCAAGTGTAAATTACGACGCTTGCGAAACTGCCTCCTTTGCAACACTTGAAAACAAAACAGCACCGCTCAAAATCGTCATCAATGGAGAGACTTTGCCTTTAAAGACTGTGGTGTCGGTTCTGCAGGGTCGATCGACACCACGTGCCATGTGCTACGTGCCGCCAGACAAAACGCCTCATAAACTCCTTTGTCGGTGGTTCTGGATAAACGAATGGTGACACATATTACTCCACTGTGAACCAGACGATGCAGCTCACCATCCGGCGCCACATGCCCTCAGGCCTCATGACTGCGGCTTTGACGCTAAACATTAGCCCTCTTCGAACATTGAAATAAGTAGCACAAAAGATATTTTAGTTAGAATGTTTTGTATTGTAGGATTTCTAGCCTTGGAACTTTGGATATGCAGGGGTTGTTGCGTATGGTCCTAACCGCTCGGCAATTGCATGTAATACACGCGCCGGAAAGTTTGGAGTTGACATAATTAAATACAATTTGCAAATTGCGTCTCAATATGCAAATTGAGGCAGACAATACTTCAATTATGTAAAAGGTTGAGCAGAAATCGTTTCCGTTTTCTTCTGGGGTATGAAATTTGGTCACCAAGACAAGCAGATCATCCGTCCAGTCCGCCAAGCCCATGGTTAAAGAAAAACGACCAATTGACTAGTTCACACAACTCGGCGCAAATTTTAAATACCTGTGAGCTGGCCAAAGAGAAAGTTCGAGTGGTGCAGTTCGTTGAAGTTGGCGTTTGAAAATACCGACCTACATAATGTAGCTGCCTTACCAGAAAATGGCGGTTCTTATCGTTTGTATTTTGTACAGCAGCGTGGTATCCCTCAACAAAAAAGCACAACGTGCTAACCTAACAAAACTTGTTTGGGCGCACCATGAAATACAATTTGCAGCAACAGAATGTCGCCGTGCGGCGTCTCTCAAACTTAAAAGCCTGTCGCAGTGGCGGCCGGGCCATGGAGCGATATTGGCATCGTTAAATCATTGTTTGAAACCCAGACGCCTTCGAAAGCCATAATGACGGCGGAGATCGATCGGGCGCTTACGGCGGCTCCTGACGTGTCCTCCGGCCCGGCCGCGGCGACAGCCGCCTCCCGGCTGTGGGTGCAGCCTACAGGGTCGTCCGTCTCATCAGCCGGCAGGCAGACGTCGACCGTTTTTGCCGCGTACGACGAGAGCTTCATCGCCGGAGCCGACGCTCATGCAATTACATGAATGGCACCGGAATGGCGCCATGTTTCCCCGAGTAATGTGAAAACTTGCCGATCGGCTGGGTTTCCGGAGGAAATAAACTGTAGACACGCGCTGCCTACGTCATCTGTCGGAGATTCATAAGGTGCTAAATGGGGCATGAACTACATATGATGGATATTGCCCATTTGGTTCGGACACTAAGCTGACTTTCAGATTATGAATCAAAGTATTAGTATTTGTCCATTTGGTGCGTTGATTTTATGAGAGACCAGTTTCCCAATTTCTCTTATTGCGGTATCATTTATTGCTTCACTCTAATAAATTGGTTATGTACATACATGTTTTTAGCTGTGAAATAGAGCTGCATGAATTGACTCGGTAACTAAAAACAGCATTTAGGTAGGTACTCTTTCCAACTTATTGGCTGATATAGGTAAGTGTACCGCCATATTTATTAGATCTAGACCTATAACAAATGCCTAAAATGCGCCAGTGCGCACTGGCTGATGGTATGTGACAAAGCAGGTTTTACATTGTTCCAAAAAGTTGTCTTTTTTAAGTCTTGATGTATTGAATGGTCGGTTTTGCCATGATCAAATAATTAAATATGGTGATGAAATTGACCAATAATTCGGCCTTATTTTCGGCCTTATTTTGTTATATAAAAATGCAGCTCACTGCCATGTTATTGGTCAATTTCATCACCATATTGTTTAAGTCTTTTTCATAAGAAATTGTAGTGGAGTTAAAACAAAACAGATTATTGTGGTCGAGGTAGGCATTAAGCAAGTTTAACCCGCGCACCGACGGGGGGGCGGATATCCGCCCCCCCCTCCCTGAGGTTTTTCGCGAATAGCGGGAAAACCGCGGCGCGTAGCGCCGCGAAATTTGGTATGACTATAACCTCATCAATTTTACACATGGTGTGCAAGTTTGAACCTCCTACCTTTTAAGGTCAGGTCACCAGGTCACTTTGAATGACCCAACCTCAAGTCACTTTTTTGCAACTTTGTCACCGTGCCAGAGCTACAGTAGATGTCGGAGGCCTTTGAAAGTCGCAGGATATTATTAGGTCATTAGTAGCTACAATTTGTATATCTCGGAATTTTGATATCGGTGACCTAAGGTCAGGTCAATTTCGCGACCTCCCCATTATAAGTCAATGGGGGAAAAATCAACTCCCTGTTTTTACCACTAAAACGGGTCGGAATGGCCCCATATACCATACATGACTTCATATACGATCAACCTTCACTACCTTGAGGTCTGTTTTGCTGTTGGGCAGCTGTGAGGTCATGTGACGTCATCAAAGGTCACCAAAGGTTTTTGGCTAATAACGCCGTACAGGAACAAGATACAGACGCGTGGATGGTCTCATTGTGTTCAGCTCGTCAAGACGCATCGAATGATATACATGATGACCTCGAGGTCACGTGACCTGAGGTCAACCTTTGACCTTGACCTTTCGAGGTCAACATATATATCATTCGATGCGGATTGACGAGAGGATCACGATGATGCCCTTAGTTTGTTCCTATCTTGACTAATTCGAAAGTTATTTGAGAAAAACTCTCTCCATATCTAGCGCCGCCATTTTGACTTTTCGACCCCTGTGACGTCATCTTTGACCTGACCTGAAAATGACCTTAGTAAAAATTGTAGATCTTGACCGTGCGTATCCGATGCCGTTTACCGCTTGTCGCTATCTTGCTTCGTTCTCGAGATCTCAGGGGGGGGGCGGTCATCCGCCTCCCCCCCCCCGTCGGTGCGAAGTTGGCGTCGGTGCGCGGGTTAAAATAAAATAAATTGAGCTTACAAGTAAAGGCTAACTCGTAAATAATATCCGCTAGCCATTCCAGTAGTTGTACATATGCAGAGAAATGAATATAAGTAAGCTCTTAAACTATGATACACTATCAAAGCAACCTTGGAACAGAGTACGCACACTATGCCTACTGTCCTCAGGTCTGTGACTTGCGTGGACACATTCCTGCTATTGCCTCCTGCAGGTGGCGTGTGCGATGGAATGTGTGGGCGTGCAGCTAGCAGGCTCAGCATCCAGTCTTCGGTATACCGTGGTGTAGTTATGATGACCACTTAGCAAAATTAAAGGTAGGTGCCAGCTGCCATAGCTTCGTGCCAGCTGTTATATTTTATCTACGAATAACTTCATTACCAACTATTGGGTACTTGCCGAATTCCTGCAAGAGTTTTATAAAATGGAAAATAGTGAGCAATAATATTCGTACAGCTTTCATCTGTGGTATGCGTAACATTTCGAACGGCCCAACTGTCACTGAAGTACCGTTAATCAGCTCTCTCTGCTCGGTATCGGAAGGGTGGTATACAGTGGCGGCGAGCGTGGCTCCATTTATTGACCCTCTAAAAACGAAATGTGAACGAGCCAAATACAGTCGGTGACGGAGCACCGTTACACAGTATGTACAGGGCCGAGCCGAGACTCACCCACGGGCCGGCGGCTGTGCGGCGGCGGCCGACGGAGCGGCGCCGGCCGGCCGCCGCCGCCGTTTGGAGTTGGCACCAGAGAATTCAGCGCACGCTCAGACAACTACAATCACGGGTATTTATTACAACGCTCCACCTGCCTTGCATGGTGTTTCCACGTGGGCGCAGTCAAATATCATGTTATAGCTCCCGGCGAGCAACAATTCAGCCGACACAAATTTCATCCCGCATACTAGCAAACATAAGTTGGAGGACTACTTTAGTTTAACCGCGCCACTAGAAATACTGCAACTAAAATGGCCGTGGCATCTGTTCACACAACATACCGATAATCACGTTGGGCATACGCTACTGAAGCACAGACAGAGGGTACAGTTCAAAGCCGTCGGTATCGGGGGAATAATCAGCAGATCGGATCGGAAAGCAAAGCAGACAGACGTGTAGTATACGTTAGTGTTTTAAACAGCACACATCTGCAGGCAAAGAGAACCACCATTTATCTAGAAGCTGAGTTCTCGTGTCGCACTTCCAGCAAACAAACTAAACTGAGTCAATATCACATTCTAACGACTCGTGCCACGATTTACGTTATAATGATTTTTATTTAGCAGCGGACTGAGTAATTTCTATTTGTGATCGCATGTTTAACAAAACAAGAAGACAATGCCAAAATCAATTTGCATGTGAACGATGAATACATGGACTGAAAGGGATTGAAAAACGAAAGGATTGTGCTGCAAAAATCTTTGGACAGGAGCACGTTCATCTAAAGCCACATGATATATTTACACCATCAAACAAAAACTACGATCGCTTCTCTCTCTCTCTCTCGCGCGCGCGCGCCGTCTCGCAGCAACAGTAACACATCACTTTGATTAATCTCGTCTCGCGTCGGGCGTGTATGTGTGTTTGTGTATATATAATCAGCATTCAGCACTATATGCGGCGGCTGGCTGCTGTCGCGCGGCGGTCCGGGGGCACTATGGTTAGGTGAAGCGGGGTGGCTGACAGCTCCGGCGTACTATTGTCAGTCAGGAGAGCAGCTCAGTCGGCGCCGGCGGCGCGACACCTCATCAAACAAATCTGAAAGAACGGACTTTGTTGTGCTGGCGGCGGCGGCGGCGGCGCGCGGGCGGCCGGCGCCGGCGGGTCGGCCTTCTCTGAGATCACGTGACCCGCCACCCTGCCGCCGTCGCCACCGTCGTCGTCGACGCTGATCTCTAGGAGATGGTGTCGACGCCGTTGAGCTGGGCACAGGCCAGCATCAGAATATCCTTCTTCTCCTTGGGGAAGCGGAGTTCGCGTCCGGCCAGGCGCGCCTGGTCCAGCTCCTCCTCCGCGGAGCGCAGCTCCTGGGCGATTATGTTGGACATCTCCTGCGCAAACGAACGGACAGCACTGTCAGAACTCGGTCATGGAAGCCGCAGAGCAGGCCTCTGGCGGTCATAATGCGTGAGAAACGGTGCATACAGACAGGGCAGATTAAGGCCTATTGAAATGCCTGTCGCGTAGTGCACCCTTACAAAGCCCCTGAACAACTGGTAACCTCACGCACAGAGTCTCATTTCGTGTGTTGACGAGCAAAAAAAAAAATCATCGATCTTTCGACTAAATTCACGCATTCGACTAAATGCACATATAAAATAAAATATATGAAAAACGGGCGCCCTTGTGACTCAGGACCGCAGCCCCAGAGCTGCTCTCCTTCGAGTGACCTGCTGTGGCGTCCCCTATAGCTGACCTGTTCCCGGGCGATCCAGTCGAGCGCCATCTGCGACCTCATGTCGTCGTCCAGGTTACGGTGAGAGTAGTGGGCGACCACCTCCTGCCGGGAGCACTGCCGTTCGCGCATCGCCTGCCACAGAGGTGGACGGAGACAGTGTGGCGCCGTGATATAGGTGTGGAGTAATATGGAAAGGACAAAACTATACGACTTCTGTTAGATGAAGCACGCACTTTTCTTTATAGAGCGTCTTTGATGAAGTTAGAACAACTTAAAACTTTAAATCGTGGTTTACCATATGCCTTTGGTTTTTATGTACCGTTGCATTATTAAGTGGGTACCTTCCGTCACAAAAAGTAAAGATTAGAGTAATTGTTTCAGGATTCATCCGCTCACCTTGAGGGAACCATTCCAGTGAAGGAGCTGGAAGACGGTCATCAGCTCCTGGAACTCTAACATCGTACGGCCCTTGTTCGACTCCAGCATGAAGCGGAAGGCGCCGATGCCCGTGTTGGGGTTGTCTGCCGCGTCCTGGCTGCCCTGGAACGCACAGGTGGCGCTAGTGAGCATTACAGATGTCGCTCAGGTCTACCTCCCAGGTCTCGGGTGATCTCAGTATCGCTGGCATCAGTCAGTGCGGACAAACGTGACGGCCTGCAGTTGCACCTTCCTTAACAGCGCTCCAAGATTGTAGAACAGATAGAGCTTTATCAATAGCAGCACGCTAGCAATCAGAGGGTGATTTCAGCTCTGAAAACAGTCACAAATTAGGGAAACCTAAATGCCTCGAAAACAATGAATCAACATAAATATTTGTGGATTGATCGCGTGTCTGAATCTCTAAAAGGCAGCCAGGTATTCAGGGATACGAGCTAATTCGGCATCCTTTACCAAAAACATCGTTTTATTCCAATCTGGCGAGTAAGATCGAGCCAAGCCACGTGAGGGAATGAGACACCAGCAGAATGGCACCCGTCCCGGCCGGCCGGCGCCGCCGCTGTCTCCATAAGAGGGCACCGGCCGGCCGGTGGTGACGTGACAGCCCTCTCCACTTGGAGGCGGTCAATGTTTGGTCAGCCGGCGGAATATCACAAATCAAGGGAGAGACCAGACTGCCGCAGCAGCGGTGGTGTCATCCGTCCTCTTTCAAGTGCCCGAGAGGACAGAGAACGTCAGAGACAGTAGCACATGAGCGAGGGTCGGAGAGAGAGAGAGAGAGAGAGAGAGAGAGAGAGAGAGAGAGAGAGAGAGAGAGAGAGAGAGAGAGAGAGAGAGAGAGAGAGAGAGAGAGAGAGAGAGAGGGATGAAGTGTCACATCGACGGCGCACGTGTGCGTGGAACACGTCAAGTCGTGATCGCTGAATGACTCAGCCGGTTTTAATCTACATCGTGTCTCTTATCCGTGATGCCTATTGCCTATGCTAAAATGTGCCTCCGTTCAAACTGTGTCCCTCTAAAACACATTCCCAGCACTCGCCCTAAGGCCTCCCTCCTCCATCGTTCCTGCGTCTAAGCATTCAGGCTGCATCCTTTCTACACCCACACAGCCACCAGCATCAGACGGCCACCCACACCCAGTACACTACCGTTTTTGTCCTTACTGGTAGGCACAAGACGCCAAGGTGCGGCACTCCCTGTGAGGCTGCGACTGATGTGACGCAGGTTAAAAAGAAACGCTGCGCACCGTTAGGTGAGCGTTAGACGGGAAAACAGACAAAACTGTGACATGGCCACGAAACACAATTTAAAATCTGTTGTTAGACTAAGTGATTTGCATGAACGCATTTCCAAGCGAAATCCTTGTTAAGCAGAGCTTGTTGCCCGCTGCCCAGGTCTCGACCTATAAGAACGCCGGCTCTAAAAGGCTCAGATTCGTAGCCGGAATAATCAAATAAATGAACGCTAAATGCGTCTACATGCAGACGGATATCTCCGCCCCATTGGGTTCATCGACTTTTTCTTACGGGAAATATCGAGCAAAAAGAGTGAATAGTCACTCAAAACAGTGCGAATATAAAACTAAGTCAAGATAACAGCTGTTAACCCTAGAACGCCTAGGGGGGGTGTATCAACCCCCCCCCCTGAGGTTTTTTCGAAGTGCACGCTAAACGGCTTGTCGTAGCGGGCTGAAATTTTCAATACCCTCTGGGGCAACCTTTGCGCATCTTTTGCCGAAAAAAAAAATTGATCGGGTCATGTCAGGTCACTGAGTTATGACGTCATAAGAGGTACAGCCTCCGGCCGACAGTTACCAAACGTGTGCGCCGAATCCCTAGGTTTTCTGCCGGTGATACCCACATTGTTTGATGGATCATGATGAAACTTCCCATGCATGTTGGGGCAAGTATTGGCTATCGTGTGGTGCAAGAAAATTGACCGGGTCAGGTCAGGTCACGGAGCTATGACGTCACAAGAGGAACAGCGTCCGGTACTATTTTTGAAAAGCGCCCGAACCACTATTTTGCTAATTCTTGTCACCTCAATGGGAATATGCAGCAATATTAGCTTCTATAGGGAGCAAATGGACCTCCCAAATCCAAAAATACAATCAGATTTCAAAAATTTAAATTTTGATTTTTCGAATTTCTGCCGCCGACTGTGACCTTGCCAACTTCCGGCGCTCCCAACGCGCCATTTTTAGAGCTAGGGAAACGAAATACATACCAAACGATAGAGAATTGATCAAGGAACACGATAGTGAAGATTTCAAGTCGATATCTCCCACCGTTTTGCCGCAATCGCCGCGGAAAGTTGAAAAAGTTTGATTTTTTCGGAAAATTTGACCTTTGACCGGTCATAAGTAGGTCAAATGTTGACCTAGGACCAAAAATATACCACCAATCGCGAGATCTCGTTGAGAGCAATCCGTTGGTTTTTTCCGCTAAGCTCTACGACCTTCCGTTTCGAAACGCCAGGGGGGGGTCGTAACAACCCCCCCCCCCCCCTGGTCGTTCGTGTTATGAGAAATGGCCTGGTCGTGCGAGGGTTAAGGCACGCAAGGTGAACTAACGTGTAATTTAGATAACGTTGAGCTGTCAAACAGATTTGTTTCGTCGACACATAGGAAGGAAAAAACGACGCATTAGGTGACAGTTCCTTGCCTTATCAAGAAAGCATACGACGCAATAATCCTGAACTCTAAGCCTGCGCAGTGCGCAAGTGCTGAAGGCAAACACATGCATGTAACATGCAAATATTATGCCATATGTTTGCCCGGCGACGTGTTACTTTTCCGGGCTGGTTTTCGGGGAAGTTTGTCACACCCCGACTGTTGACAAATCACTGCCGCCAGGCTACGGCTGTTGACCATGAACAAAACAAAACTGTCCTTATCTGGACCGGTATTTAGAAGGTGGGAGCTGGCGACGTCGCCCCCGACTGGGAAAGGCGCCGGCGCCGCACGCGAGCTGCTTACTTTGAAGGTGGCGCGGGCGTCCTCCACGGCCCGCTCGATGAAATCGTCCGATATCCTCCGTGACGGGTGCTCGTTGAAGACAGAGTTCATCAGGGCGATCTTGGCAGCGCTCCGCCTCGCCTCCGCTTTGGTCGGACAGTTCTGAAACAGGGGAGTGAACAGGTATGAGACGAGGCGGTGTGTCACTGGACGCCGCACTGCAGATAGTCATAGAAGTCAGATACTGCATTGTGGAGAGGGACGTTCTCAGAAGTAAGAACAGTTCCGTATGCAAGGTCGTAAGGGTCACGGGCGGGGGGGGGGCGAGCGCAGGTCACTTGGGACGGGACGTCCTCCACTCTAGCGCCTCGTCTGGTCGTGGACGGCAACAGGCAGGGGGCAGTGCCGTATTGGCCACATGTAAATGAATTTAAGTGGAAAGCCTTGTTGCTGCTGTTTAGCCGGTCGGTAGCTCTCGGTGACAATCGCATTATCTCGCCGTCCGCGAGATGTGACCCTCGCGTCAGCTGATGACGAGATGCTGCCGAGGTCGACTGCGGCCACTGGGGAGAGGCGAGGGAGGGGAGGAGGGGCCGACCAGCGCACCCAGCCGCCCCAGCACGGACAAACCGGCCGGCCCCGGTATATGGATACGGACGGCGGCCCTTATGAAAGTCAAATGACGGCCGGCTCCTTTGGCGCCACAGCTAAGAATACACATCACACTTTTTGCATTGGCCATCGGAACTGGTGTGTAAACAGCGCGCGTGTGGCGGCGCCGCGCGCCGCATACGTAACGCGCGCGCCGACCCTTTAACGTCGCCGGCGGGCGGCAGTCGAGATGGAGGGCTCACGATCCGCCGCCGCCGCCGCCGCCGCCGCCCCCGCCCGGCGTCTGGGACCGGCGGCCGGTCGGCGGTCGCTCGCCGGACATAACCTGCAAACATGACCTCTGCAGCGGCGGCCTGCCGGCTCTCGCCGGCCGGCGCTCGGCGCTCTAACCTCTGACGGCCCGTTACTGGAGTCCGGCCGGCCCACTGCACAGCACACGCCACAGGCTCGTTACACGGGCGTTTCGCCGGCAACGCCTGGCCATCGCCGGCACGCACAACGTCCGTTAGCTCGGCAAACTCCAGATCTCTGCCTCTCCGGCCGTCATCTCAGCGAAGTGGCCGAATTACTGCCGTCTGCTGATTTATATTCATTGGCGCACTTGGCTCGTGAAAGAGGTGTGCGTGCTGAACACCAGCTCCGTTGTACTTAATTATTTAACTCGTTTCCGAATGCTAAACAAACATTCCTTAGTTACGTTTCGTGCGCTCATTCACTACAGACCCCAATTTTCTTCCTTCCACGGTAACAGACGCCGACTGGTTGTAAGTTTGCTGGTATGGATGGCCACCAAAGATGCTAATCAAATAAGTGATGCATCTCATGTGCAAACGCATAGCGGCACGCAACACCACAGAACACAAATCTGTCAACTTCCAGCCCATCCACGCCTCGAGCCAAATCATAATCATATCAGTCTTTCCATCTAGCGTCGTCTCACATGCCGACTTCTGCATCATTTCTGCAACAGGAGTAATCATGCATCCACTCCTTTTCTGAGGTCACTTTCTAGCCATGGCCAAACCTTTCTTTCCACATGGCACCACCTAATCTGCCTGGGGGCGGTGTCGGCGGTATGCCTCGCCCGTCCGCCACCTGGCACCGCCGCCTCCGCCGCCGCCTGCACGCTACCCCCGGGCGCGTCGCGACGTTCCGTCTGCACGTGCTGCACGTGGCGGACAGGTACAGGACGTGCCGGCAGTCACGGCAGGTGACGGCACGCCGCCTGGCGATGACACGATGACGGCACGGTGACGGAATCCGTCGGCGGCGTCAGCGAGGGAGGCTTAGGAAGTCACGAACGGAGTCCGTGAGAGTGCCAGTCGAGCTGACGAGTGACGAGCCGTCACGGCAGTGTCGAGCACTTGGTGCTTGGTGCAGGATAGCAGCATTATTTGAGGTCTGCATCGTTTTCTCACATGCTAGGCTGTTCATCTTTGAACGACAGTTGGGGCCTATCCGTTGGAGCGGCTATCAGTTGGAACCTCCACGCCGTACGGTTGAGTCCCTCCGTGCCGCTGTCGGGTCCCCGTGCCGTACCATCCTGCCTCCACTCTGCGGCACTCTGCGCCACGACTGCGGCCGCGCAGACGCCGGCGGCCGATCCCCATTGGCCCCGGGGCTGTCTAAATGTGATCGATCGGCTCATCGGAGCATTCCGAGCCCGTCTATTTACATTTCGCCGGGCCGCTTCACCGGCCGGCATGGCACCCTCACTCTGCGGCCGAGCCGAACCAATTAGCTCGCCGATGGGCCGCGAGGTGACCAGCGATCGATCCGGCTGACCTGTGACCTGGCCCGGCTCACCTGACCTCAAGTCACTGGGTCGAATCAATACCCACTCTCCGAAAGCATCTGGTTTATACCACGTGAGAGGAGAAACGAGCTGATGAGCGAAATTGTCATGCCCGAGCGGCTACAAGAAATACTACGGCTCAGTCCAATTGAATCGGCCATAAGAAAGGGTGAACACAGTTCAGCTGTAGATCAACATGCTGCGATGGTGGCCGAGTGTCTCGGTCCGGGGAGCCGCCAAACGCATCAAAACCATCCAACTTGCGCCGACAGTCAGACAGTGAAGGCCGTCAGCAGCGGGCAGCCCGAGCTGTGGTCAGAAGTGGGCAGTGGGCAGTCGGCAGTGGACGGCAGGGTAGTCTGCAGAGGCGGACCGGCCATAATTACTACCAGCCGGCCGCTCGGGGCGGCGCGGACCGCTCCGTTAGCTTGGAACAAACGCCGTCTGCACGGGCGTGAGCGCAGCAGCCGCGCGAGCAATCACGAAAATGGAGCGGCCGGTCACGATCCCGGGCTGGTCACCGGTGCCATGACCGGCAATCAGCGCCCGACAGCGGGCGGCGGCGGCGGAGGGGACAGCGGCAAAGGTAGCGGAACACCGTGCAATCTGCGGCCCGACAACGGGCGGCGGCGGCGGAGGGGACAGCGGCAGAGGTAGCGGAACACTGTGCAGTGTGAGGAGACAGCAGCAGTAGGGGACAGCCGCAGAGGTGGTGGCAGCGGGGACAGCAGCAGCGGCGCCGCAAAGTGGCAGCCGCAGGGGCGGTGGCAGAGGGACACTGAGCAAAGGCAGCGATGGCATCAAATCCAATGTTCACCGAGCCAGTCACGGCAGCAGAGGAACAGGTCAGGATTCGGAGAAACGCCCGGCGGAAAGTTGACTCTGCAGCAACTGTCGATGACGCGGTCAGATGTGAAGAGTGTTCGTCGGCTCCCGTCATCCAGGCAGTGACGCAACCACTCGTCATGGATGTGACAAGACAAACACTAAATATTTACAAAGGAAAATTTCACGAACACGATAGGGACAGAGTAAAACGGAAAAGAAACAAAACACCAGCGCTGAACAAACTCGGCTGAAGCGGAGACAGTTTCTGTCAACACCATGCCACGAAGCTTCGTCGGCTTGTCTGAAACGTTATCTTCGACACACACAGACTGGCGAAAAAACAAACACCGATAAATGCCGTCAGACGAAGCTGTCACTCCATGAGCAGAGAATCAGCGACAGGTTCCACTAGGCACACCTGAATCAACTAGTTACAAGAACAATCGGCTCTAACGAATGCTCTGCCTCCATCCATTTCGTTCGTCCAATCAGTAATGACAGGGGCTGGGAGATAGCGTTTTTGTTGAGCTTTCCCATCTCCACCCCTGTAATCATCGACCCTCGCGGCTTCCTCGGGAGCTGGGCCCTCTCCAGCGCACCCACCGATCTCATCGGCGGTTGGGCACCCATGGGCTGCCGGCGCAACCCCTTGGTTCCGTCCGGCGCACCGAACGGCGCTCTGCCGGCCTCCGTGGCAGTGGGAAGCCATTATTACACCGTCAGTTTCGACGGCTACCGGATCAGGGTATCACGTCCAACAAAAAGCCGGAGTCATTACGGCTCGCGGCGGGCGGGGCCGAGCGGGGGCCGCAGCCGGGCTGACCCAATCCCCGATAATTGCCACGCATACGGCGCCCCGCTCTGCAATTAAGCTAACTAGAAGCGCTGCTGCGCGCCCGGCGCCCACCCCACTGGCCGGAGAACAAAGAAGGCGGGCGGGGCGGCGGCGGAGGAGGCCGACCCGCCATGGGAAGCCGATTCGGAGGGAGATAGCGAGGAACAACCGGACGGGGAAGTCTAAACCTACTGCGCACCAGCCACTCTGACCGATCGGAGGGGAAATCTCGCCGACCGGAGCTGCAGCTAAAGCTCCTGCACGTGTCCCGGTGACCGCAACTTTGGCAGCCCCAGCAGAGGTAGCGGTGCTGTGAACGGGACGGGCTGGCGCCATCCGGGAGCCGCTGAGGGGCGACTGACCTCCGACGTGTCCCACAGACCTCTGGGAGAGGCCGGTACGACACGGACGGTCTGCTGTATCCGGCGGGCCTCAGAGTACGATCCGGTACGACCCGAACAGTCCACCGCCCAGCCGGGCAGGCGGTCCGCCGTACCGTACCGTCTCCGGCCGGCCGGCACCCATTAACAATATGCATGCATTAGGCATAATTCAGGCTGAGCCGGCTCGCTCCCACGGTGTCCACCGGGATAGGACCGGCCAATGAAAGGGCTGCGGGCGCCGGCATCCGATAGGAATGTCTAATCACGTCTGACGGTGGCTCTCCGGGCCCGCGGAGTGGGACGCGGCTGCATTGCTGCGCCGCCGCACATGCAGGCATTCGGTAATAAAACAGACCACCCAGCACACTCCCCCATGGCCGGACGACGGTCGGTCGGCTCTGAACGTGACGGCGCACGATCGCCGGCGGCTGTGGAAACGGTCCGTGAGGATAACTTTCCATGATATCACGCACTCACGAACCTTCCTGGTGAAGGGTGAAAGTCCACAAAAATCAGGGCGCTTTGATGAAGGAAGGCTGGGATATGCTAAGTAGGTAGGCACTGTGAGATTATCGATTGCGCTACGATTGATTAAGCGTTGAGTGCAGACACGGTAGAATTGCTGCAGGAAGACTAGATAAATACAGTGTTCCCTTTTAGCATCTGAATGGAACACAACGACAAAACAAAATAAATGTGGGTTACATTTTTAGAGATCAAGTCATTAGGTATCTTTCCTTGGACACAATTAACATTTTCCTTAGCCTTGAATGGGCTATCAAGATTTCGAACAGTACCTAAACAAAACATCTGTCTAAAGAAATGGCGCGGGTCGAATTAGCCCTCGCAAACACGCTGAGCCCTCCTCTATCTCCCAGCACCGATATAACTCTCCGATGCCATTCCCTCTTCCCTTGCGCTGTCACTAACTGCCGTGGTGACGCCACACCGGCGTTTGTGACGTCACACGCTCCCAGTGGGCCGGTCTCCGCGCCCGTACCCACGCACACGGCCCCCGTCAGTGCGCATAATTACACCCAACTATTTGATTCTCATTAGCGATCGGTCCGGTAATGGATCAGCATGCGTGGCATGTCTGCGGGCGTGTTGGCTACGCCCGGCGGCGGCGCCTGGTAAGGGAGCCGCGCTCGGCCTCGGTCCGACCCGGTCCTCTGGTCCTGCCCGGTCCCGCCCCGGTCCGGGGCCGTCCACAGAGACCAGTGCCATCGTCCAGTTGCGCCGCGCCGGCCAACCGCAGTTATGCCGGGCCATTTAAATGCGCCTGCGACCGAAAAACAGTCGCACGACCGGCGGCGAGAATAAAAATGTAGCGGACGTCGCTCGGGTATGTGGCGACCGGCCGGCAAGACGGATGGCGCTCGACAGGGTAGGGGAGAGGACGGGGACATATTGACCACTCCGAGGGCGGACGCTGCTCTCAGGGGTGCGGCGCCGCGCCGGGCTGGGAGCGGGTGGTGGGACAGAGGAGAGACGTTCAGAGAAGGAATGAGGAGCAGAGAAAGAAATAAGAGGGGATGCTGTGGGGTGCGGAACGTTCCACACAAGGGCCTCTTCTCCGAAAGTCATTATTGCTATAAGGGACTGGCGGTACACCGGTTTCTCTGCCAGGCTTGGGCCATGGTCTGCAGCTCTTCTCCTGATGTAAGTGGAGCGGGTTTCCAGCTCATTCCCAGGTCATTGCAGCCAGAGCTGAGCTCGCGTCCGGCGCTGTGCACAGCCATGAAGAGCACCGCGACTGCAGATCCCTCGC
Source organism: Amphibalanus amphitrite (assembly GCF_019059575.1). Classification (NCBI taxonomy): domain Eukaryota; kingdom Metazoa; phylum Arthropoda; class Thecostraca; order Balanomorpha; family Balanidae; genus Amphibalanus; species Amphibalanus amphitrite. The sequence goes on along the minus strand of NW_024882681.1, from coordinate 73,200 downwards.
CCACCTCCGCGGAGTCTGCCTGTCGTTACTGTGCCCGGCTGAACGAATAGAGGCCGCTCGGTCCGCACTGCTGGGATTTAATAACGGACGATATTTAATTCATGCGGCCCGGCGGAGGCGAGTCGGCTGTAGCAGGGTGGCTGCCCGTGTGGACCAGACCACGTCAGTGGAGTGGACGGCACCGGAGATAAGTGGACTGTGAGCAAGTACTCGGTACTGGTGCAAAAGGAAAATATATTGCACCTATACGGTGGAAGGAGAGCCAGCTCGTTTGATGCTTGAAAAGCCGCAAAGAGCTCCGATGATTTTGTAACACTACAAAGTTGAAATTCAACGTACGGAACTAAATTGCGATGTACTGGCAAAATATTTTGGTGGCATATTTATATTGTTGGTATTACATATTTTAAATGAAAACACTACAGAAAATAAAAATGGTTTCCTTGTTCCCTCAATCTTAAATGCTTTCTTGAGTTTTAACCACATCAGTGAAATTATTTGATCGACATCTGGGTATGAGTGCATAATTATAACCTCTGATGAAAAACAGCCAGTATATCCATGTTTTCATGTAGTTATCTGATAAGCGCGATGGAAATGCCACGATCTCATCCTAATCACATAACATGCCACTTTCGTGGGCCTTGTCTCCACCTGTCCACCAGTCGTCACCTGCCAGCCCACAGCCGAAAAACTGGTCCTCCGCCGGCGACCCAGCGGCAGCTGCCTCCGGAGCAGCTGCGGCGGGAGCGGCAGCTGCCGGTGTCAGCTGTCGGCTTCTGAGGTCAGTCGGTCGGTGCGGAGGGAGGGAGGGAGGGAGGGAGGGAGCCGCCGGCCGCCGGCCGCCCGCGGTTCCTCCCGACGGGGGTCCGGCCGGCGCCTCTGTCGGCGCCGCCGGCTCACTCACCGCCGCCGCCACCCGCCGCAGCCACAAAAACAAGCCATTGATTACCGATTATCGGAGCGGCGAGCCGCCTCCGGCCCCCGGTGTCATCCGGCAGCGGGGCTTAGCTCGCAGACCAGTCGGCATCGCACCCCGGCAGAGCCGGCGGAGCCAGCCGTGAGTTCCGGCTTTGGCTGCACAACCCCCGCACCCTGGTGTCATGTCTTCTGTCGTATCCGTTAGATCCGAGCTATACATAGAGGTAACACTTGTCGAATATGTTCAAATGACAGTGCACAAGCTATATCTATATTTAGAGTTATATTGTTTAACGTCAAAACAGACGGTCGACATTCTCTAGTGTGGCTATTTCAGTACGAACAAATGTGGATAAACTATCGAAGCCTCACAAATAAAACGTCTTTCCCACGTATCGCGACTCTAGCTCTGTGTTGCGGCTGCCTACCTCTCGCCTTTCTCACGGCTGCAGCGCCCCTGTTTGGCTAACTCCTGTGACCAGACGGGTGTAACAGATCGCACGACAGCCCGCACAGGTACTGCGGTCACCCGAAACAATGGTCGGTCGTGGGAACCTGACTTATAGAGCAGCAACTCCGGTGGTGGCGGGGAGGGAGACACCGGACGCTGCGATACAAGTCACGCCGCCGAAAAACAAGCCGGTCGTGCGGTGACTATGGCGGCTCACTCACCCGGGCATTACTCTGGGGAATTGGAAGCCTGTCGCGGCGGTCCGAGCCCGCTCGGCCTGCTGGTCTGCCGAACGGTCCGCGTCTCCCGGCCGTCCAGTGTCGGCACACGTCCGCGCCGTTACCCTCGCCTCGGCCGGTGGACGGGCCGGCTGGCAGCGCCGTTGCATGCCGACGCGGCCAGCCTTTGTTTGTGATTGGCGCCCATCCACATACAGATAGCTGGCCCGCTCAGGTCCGGCTCGGGCGCGCGGCAGACATGCAGTCAGACTTATCAATATGCAGAGCCCTTTCCCTCGGGTATGTCTTTACTGACTTTAACGGGTGCCTTGTCGTGCAGAGTCGGGGGCCGTCCATGAGGCAGAACGGGAGGGTGGAGGTAGATAGACATGGCGAGAGGAGACGGGAGACGGAGCGGCGTGAGAGCTGTCGTTTTCTATGTATTTTTATATATTCATAAGCATGCCTTTTGTAGACAAATATGCACATAGCTAAAGCTGGAACCTAGAGCTTTCACATCATCCAAAGTCCAAACATTTTTTTTTTAATGAATATGTTATTTTCTTTTGAAATGCATAGGCGCTATTTGTCAGGCTGACCGAATTTCACCGAGCCTCGGCTCTGTGTTTTCTCCGTTGATGTCCGAGCGAGTACATATATCTTTAGCACGGTGGGCCAGGTGCCGGCCCAGACAGCCGTCCGTCCGTCTGACCCGAGAGGCCGGTCGGGCTGCGTCGCGCCGGCGGCGGCGTGGTCGGCCCGGCGCGCCACACTAACCGCCGCAGATGTGCAGACATAAAACTTTATGTGTCCGTGGACCGCCGCGGGGCACGCAGCTCGGCCGGGCCTGTTCGCGGAACAGCGAGATGATGGGCGGGGAGCGGCTGCGGCACCTCGGCCCGGCCCGGCCCGGCCCGGCCCGGTCTGCCGGTCCGGCGCCGGGTCGCACCAGTCGGCTCCGACAGGGGTCCGGTGGGGTGAGAAGCAAATGATTCTCTTGTTAGCTCACCGACACGACTGAACGTGTCAGGTCAGGTAGACTGATCAGACAACTGTTACTCAGTCGCCAGTCACGGCCAGTCAAAGACAGCACGTAATACTTATTTGCGCACCATTGATGCCCCACGCCCGGCGGTCACTCACCGTCTGTACCAGAGATACAGGATGGGACACGTTTGTCCCCCACCCCCACCGCTTCTGACTCAGACTGGGCTTCTGCTGTGTCTGAACACGGGACATTTGAAGGTCACGCTAGCATGTTTGCACGTGTAGGGGCCCTCTGAATGCCTAAGCTGGTTTGTCGCACGTGTGACCTGTTAGCTCGCCGACATGTTTTGATTTGTTCACATTTTATTTTCATTTATTTATCGGCCGTATACGTTTGACAGCGTGATATGCCAAATGCTAGACTGAAAGAACATCGAAAGGTATTGTCAATACGGCCTTGAGTAATAACTCGCAGAAAATAAACAAACATGATAGGTATATAAATAGACAACTGTGTACCATTTTGCAAGGATGACAAGCATTCAGACGGCTGGCTCAAATCCTGTTATCCCTCCGGTGACGCCAAATAACTACAGCTGCTTAGAAGATTAGACAAGCCAACATGCCATTCCTCGGACGCTTATAGGGAATCGCATTTTACAGGCGCACCGAAACCCAGCATCTCAATGCACCATTGTTTTTACACCGCCGAAGTAAGGAGCAGGTAGGTATAGACGGTAAAGGCAAAATCATTGGGAAGTCCACCGCACAATGCTGAAGCAAATCCGACCCTCGGCGCCTCGGCTCTTCACAGGGTTTCCAGCTCAGAGATCTCCTGCCATCCGGTTTTGTTTGGGGGAGCGGCAACTTGCAACATTCCTTAGTCTGATACTTCAATCCTGTTCACTTAAACCGCGCCGTCAACAGTATTATTCATCTACCGAGAATTCGCCATGACTTAGAGAAGCTGTCTAATATGCACTTAAGCAGATTGGTCAGAAGTGTTCAAGGATGAGTTACAATCAATTCATTCTCCATCGTTCCACTAAGAGGCAGAGTCACAAGTGAGTGATTGGACTGATGAGTAAATGACGCGAAGATATGGCATGGAGAGTTGTCGTTCGGCCCTTGCTTGTTTTGGTGGTTGGTCTTGATGACTGAGATTTAAAACTGATGTTATAAAAGTTTGAGAGACAAAACAGAGAAACTCACATTGAATCCTGACAAAGAGGATTGACGAGGAGATAGGCTGAGGTATAAAGACTGACGGGATAGACAGAGGACTGTCGCGGGAGCCCATCAACTGACCTGGAAGCTGCCGAAGCAGCTGCCTCCCGGTAGGGTGACGTAGCAGACGTAGGGCGGACACGAGGCCGGCACCGACTCGTAGATGACCAGGGCGCCGTTCTTCAGCTCGGCGCCCCGCGCCTGCTTCATCTGCCAGAACTCCTGCAGCGCTTCCACCACATTCACTGCAAACACAGAAAACACAGCCAGTGTCAGACGGCTGGTGCACTTTACATTTTATTTTCAGTAACTGAGAGGCTGAAGAAGCAAATATGTCCTAAGGGGGACATTTCCATGATACAATGTATTGTTTGATTGTTTTTTTTTATGTGGCGCTATGTAATTTGGCGGACAGTAACCTCTTCTCAACACCAGCAATATCGAAACCCTAAAAATCCTACACGGCCGAACTATTCTTGGTCAGGCTCAGACTGCCACACCCACGTCCCCTAATGGCACTTTATCTGGCTTAATCATCAGTCAGGTATTGTTTTGAGTAGAATGAACTTTGATATGTTTAAGCATAAACCGTGTTATTTCAAGACATGTCTCTAGTAAATCCGTGCAGCATGACAATTAGATGGATTTTCCGACAGCCTATATGACATTTAATATATGTGAAGAGATGAAAAAGTACATAACATTCCGAGAGCTAAACCATGGAATTTTTGTCATATGCAACGGCCTGATGTCATTGCATGTTATCATTGCTCTGCTCTCGCTTGCTAAACAGGGTGCTTGTTTATTCTTTAACCTTCTTTATCTTGAATGGTCTGACCCACGACTCTCCAAATAGTGAAACGATCATCTACGCACGTTAAGTCGTTATGTTCTCTGCTTCTAGGGTCTGTCGGCCGCTCATCGAACAGCAAGGGCCGGCAATTAGAGCCGAGGCCGTAAATCAGCAATCAGCCGCCGGTGTAATGGTCGTCGTTAGACGCCCTCCGCCGGCGCCCCGGCCCATTCTGCAGACACCGGTACCGGGTGTATTGGTGCGCGTGTGTGTGAGTGTGCGTGACGTCAGCATCGGCTCCCCATATCCTCGGATGGTGACATTGCTGTTCAAGTGTTCAGCAAACAGAGTCCTAACAATAGCCGCTGCCGCGCTGCCGAGACACAGTCAGCGGAGCTCCCTGCAGCCGGCCGGCCGCTGCAGCCGCTCGCTGGACCCCATCCAAAACCCTCCAATAACCATAAATTATGAGGCATCTGCAGAGACAAAGCCCGCTGCCGACGGCAAGAGGGGGAGGGGGCGGGCGGCCGAGGGGCGGACCAGCTCCGCCGGCGGCGGTGCCCTCGGTAACGGCAGCAGGGCCGTCCGGAGACCGCGGGTGCCGCCGGACGGCGGAGACTGCGCCGACTCACAGGACACTAGCACCAGTGAAGGAAGTATAATGGAGACTGCACTGCAGCACGTGACAGTATCGCCAGAGACTGCATTCACCCACAGAGCAGTAGCACCAGAAACGGCAGGTGTTGGAGACTGCACTGCAGCGTATAACAGTATCATCAGAGACCGCATCTTTTCACAGGACACTAGCATTCACTAAACTCAAAACTCAAAACATGAATCACCCTTCACCTTGCTCAAGAATCAAACCAAATCGCATGCATCACCGTACTTCTACAAGCCTTTTCCATTCTGAGGCTCGCCTGCCATTTCCGTTGGCGCATTATCGCTCTCATTCCATGGCAACAGACGCTCTGCCCATGAGCGTTCGTGCCTAGCAAAAACGGCCGCCGTTGCATGCGATCGACGCCATAAAAAGCTGAGTGCCTGACACATCATTTAATTGCTTCAAATTACTGGCCGATGAGGATTGGGTGCGCTCGTTACTCGCCAATAAGCCGGCCGCATGGGCACGATGCAATTATTGCGGCCAGCGGGGGCGACTGTGCCGCCGCCGTCTATAATGGTGCCATCACGGACCTCGGAGCTGGCACAGCGCCAGTCGCCAGTCGGCTCGTCTGCCCCGTGTCGCCAGTCGGGGTCACCCGAGGAGCCCGCGGCAGACTCGCGCGACCTTCACCCCGCGGCTAGATGCCGGCCCGCCCATTCAGTGAGAGCCGGCGCTGGGCGGTCGTGGCGACCCCGCCGGCGGCGTGGCACGGGCTGCACCCACCTTTATCCTGCGCCGGCCGCAGGTGGTCGTACGGAGACGAGTAGACCCGCCAGGGCGCCTCGAACACCAGAGAGTTCATCTTGCCAGCCGCCGAACGCACCGATGGCCTCTGAGCACGCAATCGGGCACACCCTGCCCCGCGCCGGCCGCCGGCTCCACTGCTCGCCGGCCCCGGCCGGCCGGGCGGGCGGCGGCGGTGGTGGCAGGGGTAGCCGTGGCCACCGGCGGCCAGAGGCGGCCGCGGCCTCCTGCGGCGTCCCACAGCCCCAGGCGCCGCCCGGTCACTGCCGAATACACCAACTGACCCATCAACGGTCTGGAGAGACCGGGCTCCGCTACCCTGCTGTCTTCTGCCGCCAGCAGTAGCTACGAGCGTGAAATTCTGGTCTCGCCAACATAACAGCCCGCCAAAGGATGGGCGGCCGTCGCTGATAACACGAGTCGGTCGGCGTTTAACTTCGGAGCCGGGAGCGTCCGCACAAAAACTGACACGCCACCCGTTCTTGGCGTGGCGCTTTAACATTTTAAATCGCTGTCGTCTGGTGTCACCGCGCTGGTCACGACGGCTGACCTCAGGACGCGTGTCCGATCTGTCCGTCATCGACGGTCCAGATTGCGTCGGCAGCGGCGGGGGCGGCGCAACAAAGAGCGATGTGGCGGCGGGTCGTGGCGTGGGACACCACTCGGTGTCACCTGCTGGCGGCATGGGCGGCCAGCAGCGGCGGCGGCGGACCGCACGCGACGTCCGTCCGTCGGCCGCCGTCTAATGAAGACGGTCGGCGTCGGACCGGGAGCTGACGGCGTCCTCACATATCCTGAGCCGTAAATCGTACCGACCGGCCATTCAGCGTTCAATTACGGGCGCCGAGGGGCAGCCGGCGTCCCTGGGCCGTGTGGCCGACACCCGGCTTTGTCGGCGAGGCGCTGTGGGCGGGCCGCCGCCGCCGCCGCGCCGCTCGGGCCACTGGGAGCGGAGCGGGCCGCCCGCCGTGTGACACGACGCACCCTCTCCCACGGGGTCAGCGCTGCCTGACGCTTGACGAGGCTCTCTCTCCCACGCGTCCCGCTGCTGTCAGAAGGGTGAGGGGTGTCCTCCGGGCGACTGACACACAAACTCGGCATAGAGCTACCGAAAAAAGGTCCGAAACCCCCGACCGTCCACAAAGTTTGTCCAGTGTACCTCAGGCTGACTTCTGCTCCGCGTAGGGTCACAGGTTCCGCGTCAGCTTCACAATAGCTAGTGGATGCCAGGCCGAAATAGCTCAAGTGACGTTTCATTGTGTTCGAAGCTGCATGATAACGCATCGGCGCTATCCACATTCCACAGTACCGTACACAATCGTTTATGAGAAGTGATTCTGTAGATGAAATTAGAAACCGTACGAGAAAATTCATCCTGTAATGTTAGCATTACACCATACTTACACTTCTCAAAGAAAATCTGCGCATCAAAACGTCATAATTTTACAACATGGTTATATCCAGCCATCTCTTGATGTCAACTCCGAGCTGAAGGTCAATACCCGCCCGCCGTTACCAGCTCAACACTGCAACGCTTTCAGCTCGAGATAACTCCTACAGATAGATAGCAGAAACATGGGACACATATTGTGATATTTTGTCGCTGCCGGCGCATTTATCACAACTCCATGGCGTCTGCTGACGGATGTGATGCGTCAGACACTGCGCCGGTTGTCAGTAATAGCCGACACCCTACGCGGTCCACTGCACATGAATCCAGTCAGGCGCCGGTCGTCCGAACAAATCCGACGGCGGGACCAGAGACTAACTACACACTGAGAATCACACCGCAGACTGGACCGCTGACGTCTCCCCGTCGAGTGACGCCTGATGACGTGCGCTGATGACGCGCAGCGAGCGCCGCTGGATCAGCAGTGAGCTCCGGCGTCACTCCTCGCTTTCTCCCGCGTCCGGGGCAGAAAAAAAAAACAACTTGAGTGTCCGGGCGGCGGCGGTTATCACGCTCCGCCATCAGCTCTGGGAGGAAGTGGCAGGGGGATTGGTCCACGAGGCGTCAAACGTCACCCGTCCGACCCCTCCCTCCCATCCATCCGAGGGGATAACGGAGGCTCGGGCGGCAGTGGAGCACACCACACCTGTCCACCTCGCGTGTCCGTCAGTGCGTGCTAAACCCGGGCGTCCAACAGAGAGACAAACGTCGACAGGACCCTGACGGCGTCCCCTGTCAGAGGGGCTGATGGTCAGGATCCGAACAGGTGTAGGGGCGGGACGGACCCTTGCCCTCCCTCCCCGGACGGAGAATCGGCTTAGGGTACTGGGGGAGGTCCATTCGCCTAGTCAAACACGTGGAAGGACAAGTGAGGGACACGTCAGCATTCACAGCGGACGAGGTGACGGTTTTATCTTATTTTGCGCTCACGACTCATAGGGACAGTCAAACACATTAGCTGCCGAGTGCCGAGGTCAGGCATATGAAGGCTGGAGAAAGGCCAGGGCATATTTTAAGGCACTTACTGCGTCCCATTTTGGGACGCAGCCCCCTCGCCTTGGGACGTAGCCCCTGCTGATTTGACCCACTGCGTCCCTGCCCTGTCCGGTTCCCTGACCTGTGCCCTGCTGTCTGCCCTGATCTGTACCCGGCCTTCCCCCTAAAATGTCCTGTGCCATGCCCTGCAACCTGCCGTGCCCTACTTTCCGCCCTCCTCAGTGCCCTACTCTGTTCCTTGCCCTGTGCCCTTAGTCGTAGCACGTGCCCTCTGCTCAACTTTGGGACGCAGTAAAAATTTGTTAAAATATGCCCTGAGAAAGGCTGTTGTTTGCCAGAGGCATGGGGTAAGCTGTTTCCCATAAAACACGTTAAATGCTGATAAAAGTTCATTGATTTAAATATACATAACTTCAGCGTTACACTTGGAACAATAAGGCATCTCTTACCAGTAAATAGCTGTTGATAGCATTAGAAAAGCAAAGATTTGGGCCGTCCGCATCAATTACTTTGTGATACCGATTACGAGAAAACTTTGAAGTTTAACTTTTAGCATATAAACAATTTACGGTGTGATTCATATACATTTACAATAGACCATTGAACACATACATGGTCATTCAAAAAACAAAACAAAAAATTACGAAAAGCAGTGCATGAAAATAACGTGTGTAGATATGCACTCAATAGAAGACGTAATTGGGACAAATTGGATCGAGCAGCAGCCAATAAAGGTGAATGCAAAGGGCGTAGATGCTCCTTATTCCATTGAGCGGAAATTTCACCGATGATTCACATTTGCTTCAACTGTATTTTAATTCGAATATAGAAAACGATTAAAACTACTTATCATGGAGCTATCTTAATCCATCACCACAAAAATGACTTTCATATTGTAAGACACCATCCATCAGTATACATCCCGGGAAAACGAAGGCAAAACCATCTTTATGAATGACCAAGAAGCTGCAAATACGGTCATATGATCCAGCCTTCGATAATAACAGACTTGGAGGAAGGAGGCGGGACGACTACTCCCACCTAAACTGATGCTATCTCGATAAGGAGATACAATAACAGATAGCCCATTCCCCGAAGCCAATGGCATATTCTCGGCTGAGGAGTCGAAATTCGGCCGTGTGAAATCCCATAAAAGTTGTGGTAATGACACTCCATTTCGTGTTAGACCATATGAGCGTCATGCACCTTTGAGGAGATATTTCAGTGAGTTTCACCCGCGCCTCAGTCGACTTGGGAGCACACGCCGCGCTGAGTGCCGAAGGGGAGTGGAGGACGCCAAACTGCTCCCGCCGGCAACTCCCGCGGCCCTCGCCATTCATGAGAACCCGAAATTGCCGTATTGCCTGACGGGACGCACGGCGTGTCAGACTTCATCTCGCTTAATGTGCGGCGAGGGGGCCGGCGGCGGCGGCGGAGGTCGCATCCGCCGACAGACGGCGTCACGCCACTGACCGCGCCGCCCCCACCCTGAGACCGCCCTTGGCACCGCCGCCGGCAGGCGGCAGTGCCCGCCGGGCCCCGGGGCCACCCGGGGCCATCACGGTCGGGCTCTGGGCAGCTGACTCGGCCGCCGCTGATTGGCTGCCGCGCCGCTGAAACGGCCACTGATTGGTGCGCCGCCGGGGCCGGACAGTAGCAGCTGCACACTGCTCCTGCCGCCCACTGCAGCAAATTAAAGGGAGCGCTGGCCAGCGCGGTTTTATTAGGCCATCTTGGAGGCATGATGTCGGCTTTGGCCGCAGCCTTTCAGCGCATCGTGGGCAATTTCGCACTAAACACCGGCTGGAGCTCGGGCAAACAGCCGGCTGCAGCCCAAGAAAAACCTTGCCTGCGGCGATTCTCCCTCTCCACCGACCCCTCAATGAAGATAATTGACAACTGTTAAATCAAGAGATGCCCCGCGGCAGAGGATACAGGCTCAAAGACGAATTTATATTCATTTCGCTGTCGGTCAAACTGCGGTCGGAAGCAAAAGAACGCAATAAGGCCTTGGGCCGTTTGTCTGCCCTTGGATAATGGCCATTTGAGTCATTAAAGTTCGGCACTTGGATGCCATGTTCATCAGGGTCTAACGTGCTTATCGCTCGTCAAACCTATTGCAGAAACGGGTGGGTTCCGCTCCCCTGAGCTCTGACGTGTCTAAGCGGCTTATTATTGAAGCGGACCCCGCAGGCTGGGAAAGCTGCCCGTCGACAAACCCAAACTTCAAGGAGTGGTCCATCTGTAGACCCGCCAGCCAGACGATAGCGAGGATATGTGATGGCATAAAAGGCAAGAACTGTGAAGTTTATGACCGACAACTTTTTCCCTCAGCATGCAAGGTGTTCAAGAATTCGGAGTCGGTAAACTGCCAAGTAAATTGCACCCGCTCCCCCAGTGCGATAGCTTACTTTCTATGGAACATTTACAGTTGTGGAAACGGCCGATGTCTAGATAAACACAGCCCTTCGTTATCGTTATAGCCGTGTTGGTATGTTTGCAGCACATAACGACATGGCCATGCAAGTCTATTGTTTGGCGAGGAACCTTGGCAAAAGAACGAGGAAACGACAACGCTTGGTACAGATTGAGAGACCGCCCACGCCACCTTGACTTCAGTGTCGCATATCGATAGGTGGCTGTCACGCTCTCGTTGATATCAAGCATCGCAACAGAGGTGTTAGGGGCAAAGTGACATGAGTGTTTCGTTGTGCGTGAACAATGAAAACGCTTGCTTTAACTCTAAGCCCTCGCCGGTGTGTGGCACCGACCACTCGTCTGGTGGAACTCGTTTCCCTGTCTTCCGTGTCTGTCCCCGGCTCTGTCCAGTGTCTGCAGGGTGTTCGCTGTCCACGGGTCACGGCGGCACACCCGTCCGACGGCCGTGCAGCCGGCGCCGGTCGCAGCCATCTCGTCGCCACATCTGCGCCCGGCCGAGCGCGTCGTTTGTTAGCTATGTCCGCGGCGGGCACATTCGTTACACGCCGATGGCGATCGGCCCGGCCGGCCCCGGTGCAGTACGGAGCGGCACGGGCGGCCACCGCGACCACTTCCCGGAACGGGGCGCCATGTGAAGCGCGGTGGCCTGTCGGTCCGTGTATCAGCATAACAGGTCATGTCGCAGCGGCGGGACGGCCGGTGCTGCAGACTGTGCCCAGTCATATCGACACGACCGGTACAAACAGACGGCTGGGCTGACCGCCACAGACAGGCTCAGAGGTGACGGGCAGGCAGAGAGAGGAGCTCAGACGTGGACAGATGAACACGGAACTCTTGAAGGGGACACGGAGAGATAAGTAGAATGGAGACAAAGTGATATGAGGAAAGTGATGCCAGTTACTGGTGATCGAGCATGGACATTCACTGTGTCAAACACATCGTGGAACGGTCCTGTTTGGCCTCCGGCGCCGCTGCCGCAGTCCTTCGTTGGCAGCTTATCAGTGACATCTGCGCCCGTGCCGGCACTGAGTCTCCCGGCGGCCCTCGACAGGCACAATACACAAAGGGGCCATTATGTGGCTGCGCGGCGCCGTGCCGCGGCCACATAATGGCTGCGGCGCCGTGCCGCGGCGGCGCTGCCGTGGCACCGCCCGCGGCGCCGCCACTCGTGTTTGTCACTGCGCCGCTGGCCACACGCCGCCCCAGAGAAAGTCGCTGCAGCCGGCACCGGCTACCCAAACCCAGACGTCACGCGACTGGGGCCTCAGAGCAGACTCCATCTCTCTCCGCACCCGCCATCGGCTGGGAGATGGCCAAGCCTCGGACACGCGGCAGTGGAGCTCCGGCATCGGTCGTGAAACGCCGCACATCTCCACTTAGGTGGTCATAAAGGGAGAGAGTTTCGCCACAGACTCGGACCGCGGCAGCCCACTTAAGCGACAGCTTAAAAAGCCTTCGGAGCTTTTAAACATTACAACACGGCTTTTTAGGAAAACACTTTACCCTGAAGGAGCTGCCTGTTTGACTAGCATTCATTCTCCAGACTGCAACATTATTATCTCCAAAGGCGCATTGCCCCACTCTGGTAATCTGACCATGTTTCACATCGGGGCGAGACTTAAAGGAAAGAAGCATCGCATTGCAGTTGTGGAGTGCCGCGGCGAAGATCATCCCGAGCCGCCCTGCTCCCTCCTGCTGCCGCCTGTAATTGTATCTAAACGAGCGGCGCGGCGGCCGGCGCAGTCACTCGCTGTCCATCAGCGCCACATTATTGCCAGCTCGTAAAAGGCCGCGCGCACCGGCTGAGGGCGGCCAGCCGCGACCATCGCTCGCCGCATCACCCCGCGTCCGCGGCACCGGCGCCAGATCAGTCGTCTGTCAGCACTGCCGCGGCGTCTTCCGTCGGGCCGCAACAGCAGAGCATGGGAGGCGCTCGGCGGCATCGCGATGCGATGTGGCCGCGCGGCCAGCCGATACCATCTGCTGCGCGCTGCGCCGCGGGCTGAAGAACCCCGCCGCCGCCGCCCCGCCGCCGGCCACGTCGTGCTCGTTGGAGCACGCGTTCGGCCGCGCCGCCACAAAAACGCCCTATCTTCGGGCCGTGTGTTGCTTTGACATGGCCGCTGACCCAGATTCACTGGCGGCGCAGCGCGGCGGCCGGGCCGGGCCGACCTGCCGGCTGACCGCTGACCGGTGCCGGCGGAGCGGGGTCGGACCGGCACCGCATCGGCCGGCTGCTCAGCGCCGCAGCACCAGCGCTCCACGGGCGGGTGAGAGCTGCGAGCACGAGACAAAGACGGGAGATCGTTTTCCTCCAGCATGCCACGCTGCACCGCACCCAAAGGCCGTGGCCCGCATGGCGTGGCCATGGAGCAACATTCCGGGCCCGTACCGGAAACTTGAGCGTGCGCCAGGGGCCTGCTCCTGCCTCAGGCCTGGCTCGAAAGAGAATTCTGGCAGCTGCCGCCGGCGGGACAGGGCGGGGAGCGGCACGCGGCACTCCACCCAGCACGGCCCCCGGTACAGCCCGCAGCACGTCCCAGCACGCCATCCCGCCACAGAGCTGTTTCTGCGCTCAGCGCCAAGGCCTTATCGACTGATTAGTTAGTCTCGTCTATGAAATCGACAGTCGAGAAAATGACCGACGATGGGCCTCTCATCCCTAGAAGCTCTACACTCCAGAGATCAGCTCGAGATACTCTCCCAAGACGGAGCCAGCACAAGGTCTAGTCCTGCCCAAATGTTGTAGCCACTCCTAACATATTCATACACACAGCTGTAAACCGAAATTATGCATTATCCCGGGATGACAAGAGAGACGTATCACCAGCCAAAATCCCACCACAAGGCGACCGAGGTGATCAGTTGGCCGACGCGGCGTCTCCATCGCCTCTCATACGCGAGCCGATCGAGCACAGGCGCGGCGGCTCAAACGGATGACCTCGGAACCAGCGCGAGGCGCCTCGCGCTGCTCTCGCGGTGCGCCATGAATATGTGAGACGGAGACGGGCGGAGGAGAGGGCGCATGGCGGACCGGCTCGTCCGTCACCGTCCGTCTCGGCCCGCGCCAGAGGTCGACCGGCCTCCGCCCTCCCGGCGGCCCGACCGACGACGATACGGCACGGCCGACCGAGCCGGAGAATACAGCGACACAGAGCTGCGAGGGACTGGTGAACACCGGGTCCGAAATTAGGAGCTAAAAGGCGAGAAATTGGATGACGTTTAGCCAGTGATCCGTCAGAAGTGAGGCTATGATGACGGTGACTCGAGGGCTGGGGCAGCACATGAAGAGAACTGGGATGTGAGTTTGGGAGTGGCGAAGTCGGTAGTCAGTGTCGGCGTTGGTTACGGCCTACGGGAGATGAGATTCTTGCACTGGTTACGCTGGTTACATTGTGTGCGTTAAATAAGTCTGCTATGCTGGTTACGTAGGAGGTGATGCATGTATTCCGTGTCGGTTTTGGTCTCGGGGAGGTCGTTCGTTGCGGGTGGTATTGTTTGCAGCGGCAGGTTTGATTACGGAAGAGGTGTCGGCTGCGGTAGCGGAGGTGGTGGCGGTGGGCGTGTGTGGTTTCTGCGGCGGCCGTCTGGGGCGGCGCGGCGGCGGGCTGTGGTTCCTCAGCCGGGCTCCGTGAACAGCTGCGTGGCGCCACCACCGCAGGCGGGCCGGCAACTCGTGCGGTCTGTGACCTTGTGCGTACGATGGCGGCGGAGGCGGTGCCGGCGGTGGCCGTTTAATCGCCGCCGCCCTCGTGTGGGCTGAGGCGGCGGGCGGCGGGCGGCGCGCGGAGGGCGGACGGCAGACGGCAGGGGCGGGGCGCACGCGGCGCTCTCGTCACACAGCGGCGCCGGCGGGTGTGCCGATCGGTACCGGACAGAGCCGGGCCGGCCGCGGCCACTGACACCGACAGACGTCAGCGGGGCGGCGGCGCCGGCCGCGCTGAGCCGACGTTTTTAACTCCGTCATTCGACACCGGTTGAACGACACCGTCCGTCAGCTGTCGCCGGCTCGCCAGACGGCGTCCGTCTCCCCGCCCCACCCCTCTCGTCTCCCGCTCCCTGCTGGCTCTCTCTCTCTCTCTCTCTCTCTCTCTCTCTCTCTCTCTCTCTCTCTCTCTCTCTCTCTCTCTCTCTCTCTCTCTCTCTCTCTCTCTCTCTCTCTCTCTCTCTCTCTCTCTCTCTCTCTCTCTCTCAGATCCGCCGAACCGGTCGCAGTGAGCAGTGGGCGGTCGGCCGGTTCCTCCCCTGCCTCTGTCCTTATACCGTTATCTCACCCACCCGCCCTGTCCCGTCCCCTTCGGTCGTGCACCCCGTGCTGGTGTCTGAAGACGAGCCAGCAGCGGGCCGCGTCCACGCTGCATCGCAGATAAGGACAAAGCCAGGAATTACGACTCGAGGCGGCGGTCTTCAGCCCACGTCAGGCCACATTCCTGATGGCGGCGGCGCGTCAGGTGTCTGCCGACCGGCGGCGCTGCTGAAAGTCGTACCGCCCAACCCGGTCATCCAGCACCTCTCCCCTCACCCCCACTCTGACGCACCAGCCACGGGTAGGATCGCGTTTATCTCCTGCTGACACTCCGACCCCAGCTGGAATCGATCCCAACTTGTCGGCCGATGAAGCCGCTCAGCAGGCAGTATTTTTAGCGGCCGGTCCATTCGTCTCCGGTAGCTCCATATTTGTCACTAACGGTGTCAGCCAATCCATCGGGGCGACAGCTACCCCGCTGTGCCGCACCACATCTCTCGTCCACGCGCTGTTCCAGCCATAGAGGCCGGCGCCGGCCGAAAAAGGACGACCTTCGGCACACCTCCGATCACATTAAAACCTTCATATCTTCAGGAATTTTCGTTAATCACCTGAGCCGCGACCGGTGTTCACGGGAATAATAGCATTACGGTATTGCGTTCGTCTGCCTCAATTATGGCGCGTTAATGAATGCGCGGCGAGGTGCGGCGCGCTGCGGCGAGCGGCTGCGCACTGCGTAGTGGGTACCCCTGCGCGGGCCGGTATCCCGCCCACTCACGCACGCCGGCTATAATGTCCGTTGGTTTAAAAGTCGAGGATCAATGGCATTCCTCCGGTCTTTGGTATGCAATTGAGAAAGGTTATCTAATGTCTAACGGCACGCATTATGCATGCCACACAGGGCTGCTGCGCCAATGGCGGGGCCGCCACTAAACAGGGGTTATATTAACCATGACAGCGTCGCCCAGCCCAGCAGCCGTTAGAAGTTTTCTGCATACGGCAGTCCGACGTTCCAGACCAGTTCCCACCGGCGCGGTGACCGGAGCCCGGCTCACCACGGTGACTCGGTTCGCAGCCCAGTATTGAGGGAGGTCTCCTCGTTCCCACGCTCGCTGGGCCGTGGCGGACCGACGGCCGCCGTGACGGACGATCCACTCCAGTTGGACTGCAGCTCCGTGCCGCCGGGCCGGGGCTGGAGACAGTCCACTCGACTACCGTCCGTGACCGGCGGCCTCGGCACCGGCGAGTCACCGCCGGCCGACGGCCGCCGCCATGGCAACAGAGCCGACCCGGCCTCGTCACAACAGGCCTGACCTTACTCCGCCCAACACCAATACTGCGCCCTGCTGCTGCCCTCCCGCCCCACCGGCGCACCTGCGGCTGTCTGAGGTGGTTCTGCGACACCTGAGCGAGCGTCATTTCAGCGAACGACATTTGAGCGAAGCCTTTTCAGCGATTATCAATTTAAGCGATTGACTTTTTCAGCGATTGTCAAGTCGGCGAATTCATCCACAGCGATTATCAACTTAAGCGAGGACCAGAATTAGCGAAACCAGATTGAGCGAATATATGGAGGTCAATGGGGGACCTATTGAGCGAACACAGTTACAGCGAAACCGAACGCGACGGAAGTCAATCACTTGCTACTTTTCGGAAATTCTTGCCCTTGGAATACCCGCTTGGTATGTGTCATGCTTCAAGCTGCGCGCGGCAAATTTAAAATTTGCTTTTAAGCTTGGAAACCACAAAAATATCTGGCCTCATTCTGCAACCTTGATCTTGCCTTGATCTGGCAATGTGGAACGTGAGAGATAGGACGATGGAAGGAATGCCAAGGACCAATAATAAACTCGAGGGATGGCACAGGAGGATCTAGTCTATGTTTCAGGGACCTCACCAAAATATCTGGAAATTCGTACGTTGCTTGGGGCAAGAACAAATTTTACAGCACGGGAAACTGATCCAAATTCAAGCGGGGGAATTTCGCGAAAATCAGCACAAGCAATATGAATCTCTGAACAAACGTTTGGTCATCATTATTGGCAAACAGCAGGGGGGGGGGGGTTGAAATCGAACCGCTGGAATTTTTTAGAAATGTGGCATTAAATTTGGAGCTTAATGTCTGAACATTGAACGTGACATCCGCCATCCAGTTCCGGATAATCATGAAAAGTTCCGGAAACATTCGTTGTACGTACACTCGCAAAAAAAAAAAAATACACCGTTAGGGACGATGAAGTGTTTCGCTGAAACGACAGTCGCTCAAACTGTAGTCGACGAAAAAGATGTCGCTGAAACATAGCTTTCGCTTAAATTGATAATCGCTATAATTGCTAATCGCTCAATTTGATATTCGCTAAGTTTCCAGTCGCTGAAAATGGTTCGCTCAAATGACGCTCGCTCAAATGACACTCGCTAAAGTCGCTCGCACCGGTCTGAGGTCACCTCTGCTGCCCCGCCCTATCCTGTCCCACCCCTCCACCAAAGAGGGGCGGCGGTGTGTCCTCCCACGCAACTCTGTACCGCGTCTGCAATTCTCCACCCACACGGTGACATCCGGGATGCATCAGCAGAAGACGCAGCGGGTCAACTCCGCACAGGAGCTGCAATCGACGGCAATTCCTCTCCGCACGGCAGCCGCAATCGGCGGCAGTTCCTCTCCGCACGGCAGCCGCAATCACACCGTGCTGATGGCGGCAGAGGGCAGCCGCGGCCGCAGTCGACTGTGACGAACAACGCGCCGCTGCCGGCCGGTCGTGCCGGGGTTTCCAGAGCCGCGTCTCGCCGGCCGCCCGGTCGAGACGGGAAGGGATGACTGAGCTGGCCCGAGGTGAAGTGGCCGCGGACAGGAGGGGGGGGGAGGGGCTGCAGCCGGTGGCCGCTCCCCGCTGCTGCCCATGTGTCACCGCACGGCTGGGTGACTGATTGACAGACCCCGCCCGCCTGAGGTCACCCGTCTCCGGCGGTGTCGTCACCAATCTCCGGTGGTGCCGTCACCCGTCTGGTGATGTTTGGTCAAGCCGTCTAGCCGCTCCCCACCCTGTCTGCCCTCTGTTCATGTCGGCCGCGCACAGCGGAGGATTTGCTGCGCGATAAAGCCAGCCAAGGTCGGCCGATATCATGATTGATTCGGCGGCTGTCGGAACCAGAGCTGCAGCAGTGATCCGGCCGGAGCGTGGCGTTCTGTTTGTGCCAGTCACGGCTGGCGTGGCCGACACACGCGGCTCGCTCGCAGCTCGCTCTCCGACCGGCGCGGCGGCGGAGCGGGTGAGGCACGTCCTCAGAGCGGCCGGCGGCTCAAGAGGCGGACTGACTCAGCTCGTCGTGGCGCCGTACCGCCCGCCCATCCGACCTCGGGCAGCGCGGAGGGCAGGGTGGCGCAGCGACCGCCGCCGTCAGCCGGCGTGGTGTAATTCAGCCGACAGTCGGACGGCGCGCCGGGCCGGCTGCGTGTCCGACAGGCCGACTGTCGCCGCGCGGCTGATATCAGCGGTGACGGCTCAGCGACAGGGCGTCTGGGTGGGGGAGCGTGTGTGTGGACTGTGGAGGCCCTGAGTTCAGGGACCGGTCCGTGCGCCGCCGCGCTGTCTGCGGTCCAACCTCAGCTGGTTGCGTGTCTGGCCGAGGGCGCCGGTAGCGGCCATGGCCACTCAGACAGGGGCCCGCCGCTGCACGCCGGGCTGTTTCACGCCGTGGGAGCGCCCTCTGACCCTGCATCCGGCCGACGCTGCAACCGGCTCCATAAAGCGGACACTTGGGGTCGGGCCGACGGCCGCAAACTGCCCGCTCGGGAAGCTGCTGAGAGCGCGGCCGGTGGGGTGCGGCGCGGCCCGCGGAGGTTCGCAGGCTCCCACCCCGTCTGATTACCGGGCGCGTGTGATGGGTGGTCCGCCGGGGCCGCCGGGGCCACCGACTCGGGATGACGGACGTCACCAGTCAGCGCCGCGCCGCCGCCGCCCAGATGGGAAAATAATACAACCGACGCCGCGCACGGCCACGTAATGAACATAAATGGCTTTAATAGAGAGGAGACTGGCGGCGCGGCGGCGAGGTCGCGCTCGGTGAGGGCGCGGCGTCTCACGGGCCGGCCGGCAGCTGGAGGCCGCCGGCCGGCAGACTTCGCCGAACGGCCGGCGGCGCGCGTGAGACGGGGCACGCTCGACCGGCTCCCAGCACGGCCGCTCACCGGTCCAATTAGCATGCCAACTGGCAGTGAGCGGCCGACACCTAGGTGCCGGCCGCCGCTGCCGGAGCATGCTCGCCGCTCGTCTGGCCATGCGGGCAGGGCCGGCGGCGCTCCTGCCGCCACGGCTACCGGCCTGCCCGTGGCCGCTGGGGGCGGCAGAGAGCCGCGCTGCTCCCCGGCCGGCGCAGAGCTGACCGGCTGGCAGCCACTGACCCCGCCGACCCGGCTGACCCCCGCTCATTGTGAGGTCACCACAGCCGCCTGTGACGACCCGACCGGCCGGATCAGCCGCCGGCTAATCAATTTCGAACGGCACTCACTCCGGCCCTGTATGCGCGCCATTGTCTGACTTTTGAATGCCCGCAATTATTTTATATTTATTGACAGCCGGCACAAAAGACGAAGATGCGCAGTGCTGAGCTATGTCGGGAAGCGACGTGCAGCATGCCTGAGGAACGGCGCCGTTTTGTGTCTGCACTGCCGCACTGCGCCGTATTGTAGGCTGTAGTGTACTGTGAGGCGCTGTTCTGAGCCTTCCCTTCTGTTTAATTCATGGAAATGTTTGCAAGTGGTCCTGGTATATTTATAGTTGTGTTTTAAAATAGCGCATATTTGCACTTCCGCTAATCGAGAATGGTTCTTGCAAAAAAAAACGTGAGAAACAACGAAACAATAGAATATGACACAAAGTGGCGGTCTTACATCATCGTTTGCAACAAGCGAGCATACCTGAATCTAGACACCCCTCTCAGATTCCGACAAAGGCCGCTGTTTCAAGCTCTGTTGATAACGCCAGCAAAGCGTCTGACAAATGGCACCCACCTAGTCAGTCTGTAACGACGCTTTTAACGAGACGCAACAAGGCGGCAAACCGTCTGACGGCGCCACAATGCGTCATACCTCGGGGGCGCAGGGGAGCGTGTCAGTCATACGCCGTCTGTACTATTGTTGTGGTCCCACGCCGCGGCCCCGGTCCCACGGCCCAAATGACGCCACGTACGGGTCTCGTCAGACGCTGTTGGCGTTACGGACCGTACCATGACGGACGTGACGGACCGCGGTCTCCGTCCAGACCGGCCGATAACGGGCTCCCGTCCCAGGACCTGTCCCCAAGTCCGGGCGGTGATTTACGGAGCCCCGCTCATGATCGACTTACGCTACTGATCGGCTCATGAGAAAGAGGGGCAGGGGAGAGAGTGGGGAGGGTGGCACAATACCGTGCTCTCGGGAATGTCACTCGGTCGGCGACGGACGTGACGGACGTGACGTGACGTGTGACCCGCCGTGACACCGGCGGTCTGGGCCGGACCCGGCGGTTTGGGCGTGGGAACGGTGTGGTGGCGGCGGGTCGCGCGGTCACCGCGGCGTCCCGCTCGCCGCGGCAGGTGGCAAGTACGGGAAGGACGGCGGGCAGAGGGCGGGGGACGGAGGGAGAGGCTGGGAGGGGAAGCGGTCGACCGTGGGAGGCGAGGTGCAGAGCGCGGGAGGCAGAGGGGAGGGGAGGACGGGAGTGACTGCTCGGCAGTTCGGAGAGAGGAAAAAAGCTGCCTGACTGGGGAGGAGGTGACCAGAGTGGGAAGAAAGTCGCCGATGACGTAAAACAGAAACTATCAACAACAAAATGTGCACTGAGCACACAGTACCTGAGGCTGAGAAATATCGCCTCACATCTGAATAGAACATTACGGAGACATAGAGACTACACGGGTGCAGATATGGCATTACATACAAATAAAGGAAAACACAATGAGAACAAAAACTTCACCTCGTAACAAGAGTGTGAAACAGAGACTTAAAACAAGCGAGAGGTGCCAGCAGCCCCTGCCTGTATTGACGCAATCGCCGACTTTCTCTGAGGCGTCAGGCGGGTCGATTTGTTCCCATTATGGATGTGGGAGCGAGGCACACCTGAATGACTAATAAGCACGGCACGGTGAGACTGAGAGGGCCGGCCGGGCGCCGCTCCCTGCCCGTCACACACATCAGTCCAAGTCTCACCCATTATCAGTTCCAGTCACATATGTATGTACAGCCCTCAGCAGACTGCGTGGTAGGTATTCTTTTTTCGACAAAACCGATTATTACTCAAAGGCTATGTCAACAGTAGGTCGGAACTCACTTCAACTAGATGCGCCATGCTCCACTCCTTCGATTGGGTCTATCACTAAACAAAGTATACAGCTTGTGTGGCAACAAAATGCAAAAGTTTGTTTTGGGGGCAAATATAAACTTTTGGGTTTTGTTGCCAAACTGGATGGAAAATGAATAAGATGATAATGCCAATCTCAGGTGCGGTATCTCGCGCGTCTTGCTGTTACGATTTTCGGGTGACCGATAACATTGTATTCGCGTTATTCTCGGTTTTGTCGGAAAAAGAGTACCTACCACGCAGTTTGCAGAGGGCTGTACATCATAAGTAATCACTCTCAGTATAGCATAACCCATTAACAGTCCCAGTCTTTAACCATCATCAGTACCCCCCCCCCCACACACACACACACACACACACTCGCCAGTCATCACCAGTCCCAGTCCCACCTGTCATCGCTCCCAGTCCCACCCACATCTGTCCGTCTCTGCAGTCCACCCCTTCCTGACCAGTCCGTCCAGTCCACAGTCGGACTGGGAGCTGCGCTGTGCAACGGACCCGGGTCGGATTTTATTGCTCCTCTCTGCCGGCCGGGATGCTGAGGAGGATGCTGGCCGGCCGACCGGCGCGGCCGCCGGGCGCTATATAGGTCAGAGATGCCGGCGCCACCGCGCTGAGAAGGCGGCGGTTACGGCGACGGTTGGCCGCGGCGTAGTAGTAATAGTGGAAACAGTGAGAGGAGGTGGTGAGCGGAGGGCAGTCGGCTGGTCCCAGCAGCGCGACGCCACCCGCCGACGGGCGGAGAGCCGATGGATTGGAGTGCCGTTGCCGGTGAATTGGTCGGCAGGTGGGCGGACGAGCGGCTGATTAGAAAGCTGCACTCGACAGCCAGCACAGGCGGCGTACAGAGGCAGCCTTTTCAGAGCCCGCTGCCGGGAAGCGACAAACAGGGTCGTGACGCGGCGCGGCTGGACGGCGGATGGAGAGCAGCCGTCTGGACAGGGTCCGGTCGGCGCCGCGGCTCGGGGAGCGGCTGTGCAGAGGCGGCCGCGGTACAGCACGGGGCCGGTGGCCGCCGGGCCGATTTACGTCTGCCATGCTCGGCTGTTATTAGGTGGCCTGGGCCCGTGCAGCCGGTGCAGCACAGACCGGCCGTGGCTGCAGCCGCCGCACCGTTAGCCGGGCCGTGGCCGACCGTCGCCGCCGGCTCCGTCGCGCCGCCACTTTATCAGCGCCCGGCCGCCAGAATTGAATTATATGACATATAGTAATGATATTCTACGACGGCACGGCGCGGCGGCGGCCGGCAGCAGTGGGCCCCGGTCAGTGACCCGTGCCGGGCCGGTCGGCGCCGCGCCGCGCTCCAGCCTGCTCCGCCAGGGGGCGCCGGTCGGCCGCCGCGCGCCGACCATAGCACCGGCGGAAAAAGCGGCGGACGGGCGCCGCGCCGACAGCGACGATAGCAGCTGCTCGTCGATAGCGCCGATTACGTCCGGTGGAGGGTAACTGGTCCGACCCCGACCGGAGGCTGACGGAGGAGTGAAGCGACCGGTCGCCGCGGACAGGGGCCGATAGTGATTGATATTGCATGTCCAGTTTTTGCCACCGGTGTCAGAGGCATGAGGCGAGCGATAACGAATGTTCCGAGCCGGGGCGTGCCTAATTTGATTGCCGGCGCCGTGGGAAAGTGTGCTGAATGAACCCTGTTTGGTGAGAGCGGCCCCTTCGTTAGAGATACTTTTTTGGAGCGCAGCAGCGCACAATCTCGCAGAGAGAAGCACACAAACGATGTTTTTCACCGTGCTATTCTCGATCGGATGATAACATCTCGGAGATCTTGAGCTTTCGCAACACCCTGTGGCGTCCGACACTAGGATTCCGGCGGCACACCAAAGCCGGAACGGTCGCTGTAGCGCTTGACACTTGTAAGGATTAATAATGCTATTGTTGCTCACATAATTGGACACCTGCACGATAGGTGCAGAGGTAGACATACCGTACGTAATACGTCTTCAACAAGTACCCGTAACGAGTTGTCAAACCAACAAGCAAGTACACTCGTTTACAAAGGATGATCACAGTGACAACTTCTTTCTTTTGCGTGCAATTGGTTTATGAGATCGTGCTTCTGCTTCGCGCTGCGTGCTTTGAACAGAAAACGCATCAATGACAGGTGCCCTATTTACAATAAAACTATGCTGTCCTGCACGTCTTGCATCAATGGACTGTCAGTTTTTTTTTTTTGCTCAAATCCTTACTATCAAAATAGAACTTTGGGTAAAAAGCAAAAATAATTTGCCATGCATGCCTACATGTTTTGCAGATAAAATATTCAGGCATGCATTGTTAGAGAATAATACCTAATTCCTTGAAGAATAGTTAATTTTGAATAATCTGATTGTTCGCCAGGTGTTTTTGGATCACCATACTCGGCCATCCTTGATCGGCTTTTGTAAAACAACTGTATTTCTCAACTGATAAATGGATTACGAATTCTTGGTGCTATTAGATGTTAATTAATCTTCATGAACGTACTTATAGTATGTAGCTGTCACATCGCATGGCAACGACAAACGTCCTAAGCCTGCTCGTGCTGCGCGATTTCCGCGAACTCCGTTACCGAGGCGGCGCTCCAGCCGCCCAGGCCCGCTCTGGCCGCGGCCCGATCTGGGTCTCCGGGCCCGGTCTCCGGGTCTGGCCGCGGCCCGATCTGGGTCTCCGGGCCCGCTGTCTCCGGGTTTGGCCGCGGTCCGGCCGCGGGCCGATCTGGGTCTCCGGGCCCGCTGTCACCGGGACAGGTGGTACCGATGCGCCGGAGATGGGTGACATGTCGCGCGCCGTGCCGCCCCGCCGGGGTCCGGTGCCAGACCACTGCCGGCGCGCAGAGACACCTGTTGCCAAGGAGTGTGGGCCAGCCGTGGCACGCGGAGTGTGAGGTGCAGGCTGGCGCTCTGGATCCTTCAACGATCCGGAGAGGGAATGCGGATAAAGAGGTAGCTCTGCCTATTTTCCTTCGCCGTCGGATGTGTGGGTGGGAGGTGGGGACAGACCATGCCCCGCCGTCTCAACGCCTGGCGGAGATCCATCATCCCACCGCTCTCCACCAAGACAGCGCCTATGTGAGAGGACCGCGGTGCCTGCGGCGCTCCGGTCCAGCCACCTGGCGCCTCAGAGGAGTCTGAGACGGCAGCCGAGTGGCCAAGAGACCCCTCCTCGGCAGCGACCGACTCAATGGACGGCCACTTTGATCGCGCCGACTCCAAAGGCGCCATTCAGGAGCCGGGCCGGCTGACGAAGTCAGAGAAAGACGCATGGCGATGGCGGCTTGACGCCCGCGTCAATGAGGTGCGCCTCGGATGCTTTGGATGGAAAATACTGCATCGGTGAGCACCAGTGCACTTGCTTGTAAGGAATTTCCCTTGGAATTCAGGTTTATCAAACATGAATGCACATGTGTTTCATGCATCGTGGCTCATTTAACAAACATGTCGGAATGCACTTGCATACCGTTCCAGTTGCAATGATGCATAGCTTGGTGTTGAAACAGCACATACATACAGGCAATAGTGTCCTGCATATTTTTCACCGCTTTCCGAATCAGCCGGTCTAGTCTAGTTACATTCCTAGAAAGCCAAAATAAATGGCCGCATTAGTCTGATGATACCTGAATCAGCCTGTCAATATTCAGACTTCGACGGCACGTTGGCTCTCGAGTCCCAGATGAGCGCAGTCCCGTTCTGACGGCCCAGATCGGGGGCCTAGCGACCGTCCGTTTGTGGGCGGAGCACCGGGCAGCTGCAGCCGAAACATGAGTAACGAGAGCTGCTGCAAAGTCATTCAGCGCCTATATGGAGCTTTGTCCATGCTCCGGAGCAAGGTGTGACGCTGCACTGTTAGTGCATACTGCACAATCAGCGGCGGCCATCACCAGTTTTGACGGCTCGACTATCGCTCAGCATACTGTAGCCAGGCCTTTCTGCGATGCAAAGTGGGCCTGCATTCCGAGTTCGCCCGGCTTGTGTGCATATTCCGCCCATCAACTGGATGAGAGCATCAGGCCATACCGGTATGAACGTCCACACGGCGATTTACCAAACACACAGTGCCGAGAGCCTCTGCAGTTCGGCATTGCTCGGATACCGACGTCATTTCATAAACATCCAGTCGTCGATGGCAGATCGTTTGGTAAAAACGAGACCGACTAGCCGTCCCAGCAGGCAGGCACACAGCGGCGGCGGCGCGGCGGGTCAGGCCGGCCGGGCGCAGTGCCCTGCACGGTCAGTCGTTATGCACGAACCTCGGCAGTCGATTGTGGGCGTGAGCCGCACTGACGACCGCTTGAGCAGCCGGATAGCGGGCATTCCTGGCATAGCTGCAGCTGATGAATTGCTGCATCTGATCTTTCGGCGCAGCTGCATGCTGATTTAAATAGTGTGGAATGTGGATGTCTGCACACAGCCCCTAGCAGGCGGCGCCCGGTTCAGTCCAGTACGGACGGTGGACGCTGGTGGACAGTTTGTGGACGCTGTGGACGCTCGGTGGACTCTCGGTGGTGGAGCGGTGACCGGACAGCTGCCGTGAGAACACCTGCCCTGCGCGGTTGGGGTCGCCCGGACCCCACCGCCAGCTCGAGCCGTCCAGCCGCCGCCGCCGCGGGGAGCCTACTTAGCGGCGATCCCAGTCCAGATCCTGGCAACGGCCAGCAAGGACCGAGTGATGCATCGACATAATTAGTGGCGGATCTGTTCCGACAACGCCCGTAGGTGGGCAGACTCTTCAATTAGCTCGGGGAAAACTGCTTGCATTCCATGCATCTACCTTGAATTATAGCAATTTTTCGCACTAATTTAGATTATCTAGGAGAATGCTTTCAGAACAAGTCACTTCGCGGGGTGCACGGTTTTGTCTGAGTTACTGCGAGTAGATAATGTGGAGTCACACAGTTGTCCGGCACGGGAACGACTGGGTAGGGCGAGCTTGTAACTACATGGAGGGCTGAGTCAGTAATTGAGTCAGTAATTACACCACATGGGCGAGTCAGACTAGCAGCTGTGCTGAGTCAGTCGCGATCGTGTCCAGATGAGTCAGAGGGATGGGCGGCTGGGCACTGCGGATCTGCAGCCTCCCACCCGTCCGGACAGGCTGGTATCCGCCCGACCCGCCCTGTCGCGAGACACGGGAGACGCCACCTCTGCCACTCAGCCGCGCCTCCGACTCTGGGCGGAGGAGTGACCCGACTCCTCCCCGACCCTGACCCGGGCAGACGCGGCGGCCGACACCGCGCTGAGGTGCGCCGGCCGCCGCGCTGCTCCGGTCTCCGGCAGAGCGGTCTGACCGGCACGGCAGCGGAGGCAGTCAACAATGCCGGCGGCGGCGGCGATCCGCCTCTGCAGCGGCGGCATTCCGCCTCTGCAGCGGCCGGCCGCCGAGCGTCCGCCAACGGATCACCCGGCTGCCGCAGCTCCCTGCTCAGAACTTCCATAACTCCCGGATCCGAGCTCAGAAAGACCGTCCAGGGCTTCTAAAGCTCCGAGTTCCGGATTCCGGGGCTTTGGACATTTAAATCCCATCTCCAGCTAACCTGGTCACCTGATGGCAAACAGAGCAGTGCTTTTCGAGAAGAAGAAAAAAAAAACATTGCAGGCTGCTGCAGCCCAGCGGCATTCTCTTCTCTCAAGCTAGGCTGCACCGAGGCCAAGAACATCGCAACAGCGTCGCGGCGCCAGCCCATGACTTGACAAGTCTGTGACTCCGTGACCTCACGGCACCACATCGCGCCAGTCTCTGCCACCCGGAGACCTCTCAAAGCTCTCACGCCGTCATTCCACGGCACCGCCGCCAGTTAAAGGCAATCCTCAGCCGTGACTTGCCGATTCGGCCTTCCTCGTGACCTGACCCGGCGACCTCAGCTAGCAAACAGGTCACGGCAGTTCCGTGGCCGGCCTCGGAACCAGTCGGCGCTGCTGAGACGGAGCCGGCCGCCCCAGACGGGCTGACCCCGTCCGGACTGGGAGCGGAGCGGGTGTCGGTCGGCTCAGAGCGAGCAACCAGGTGACGCCGCCAAACACGTCCGGGAATGTAACTCGGAATGCGCCGGTGGGCCGGCCGGGAGCCGCTGCGCCGCGGACCGGTCGCCGACCAGCTGGAGCGTCGCCGGAACGACTGCGGTCCGCTCTGTGCTCCGCGGAACGGTCCCGGCCGACACCGGGAAACAGACGGTCTGGGACCACGGGAAAACACTGCCGGGGACGGCGGTCCTACCCGGAAACCGAGCCGGCCCGCCCGCCCAGGGGTCGGGCGCCGTGGAAACGCCCAGCAGTCTCCCCTGCCGCCCCGCCCTACACCCGCGTGTGGCCCAACTGACCTTCGATGGTCCCCCATATATAAATCGACCCCACTTGTAGAACGGGTAGTAAACTAGCACGTCATAAAACTGTACCAGAGCCAATCACGTGGGAGACTTCGATGGGGCACAGGAAACGAACCAGGCAAAAGGGAGTTTAACGCCACGCTAGGCAAGCATCCTAGACCCCGGCCGTAGAACTCACCTCTGCCGTAGCCCTGCGTGTGCTTGGCGAAGCTGCTGACCACAGCGTCGACAGCCTCCTTGAGGATGGCGTTGGAGCCGGTGGGTCCCGTCGGTGACCCGGCCGCCCGCCTGCCCTGCGGCACCGGCGGCGCCTTGCTCTTCATCCCGCCGGCGGCCGCCGACACCGGCTGCACTCGCGTCGACATGGGCGCCGGCTGTGTATGCACGCGTGCAGCGAGTGTCCGTGCGTCGGTGCGTGGCGCTCGCCGCCGTCACCGTCCCGCGCCCGGGCACGTCGCCGACCGCCGACCGACTGCCGGCCGCCGCAGCGCCGCCGCCGCCGCCGCCGCCGCTGCTATTCCTGCCAGCAGCGCCGGCCGGCCAGCCAGCGCCAAAGGTCACAAGGCGCGGTGACCGGACCGGAGCGGCCGCCGGAGCTGCGCCCGGCGCCGGCGCGGTTCTTTAGAGCTGCGCACGGCGCCCGAACCGGCCCGCCGCGACCCGTCACTCCGGGTGAGGGTGGCTGATTGACGCGAAGCAGGTGACCGACACACAGCGAACGGTAAACATAAATGGGAGACCGGCCGAGTCGAAGGTCCTAATTAAATGTATGTAAACAATGTGCAAATATTGCGAATTTGTTTTTTATTGAAAAAAACTACTTTGTAATTATGGTAAAAAATTAGCACAACACATCATCGGGTCGGTAATGCTTTTCAAATTTGAAAATATTCAAGAACTTAACCCTCGCCGGACCTATTGGTTTTCTACATACGCGCCGGCCGAGGGGGGGGGGGCGGGTACGACCCCCCCTCGCCGTTTCGCCCCTGGTGGAGCTAGCGCGTCGCGGAAAAAACGAGCGTGTGCGCCGTTACGAGACGCAGAGATTGGTACCCGATTTTAAGGTCCTAGGTCAACCGGTGACCTCTGAGGTCAGGTCAAGTGCCCCAAGGTACGGTTCAGTTTTTGGTGAATAACTTCGCAAAAAACGGCCGCAGAGCGCCGATTTTGGCAGCATCATGTTCGTCTCGCTCAGGCGCGTCGAATGGTATACTTTTTGTCCGGGTCAGGTCAACTTGGGGTGTTGACCTCAGGTCAAGGTCAGGTCAGCACCCCCAGGTCACGAAGTTGGTCGAAAGAGGTCATGTCGCATATCATTCGATTCGGCAGGTCTTCCTGAGTCCATTGGTGGCTTTTCCGACTCGCTAGCTCAATATGATCAAGAGTTATTGACGAAAAACTAATATGACCATGATGACGTCATAAATGACGTCACGCAAGGTCAACATTGCAAAAGTGACGCATCTAACCTTGCAAGGAGTGCATCAAATCACGATTCTGTGTGCTTGAGATAGTTGGAGATCGTTCCCGGCGCCAGAATAGCAGTTTTCATTTTTCCCCATTGACTTATAATGGTGAGGTCACGAAAATGACCTGACCTCATATGACCTTTGGGAAAAATCCGAGATATAAAAGTTGTGGGACTCATAATGGATACTAGATCCTGCAAGTTTCATTTCCCTGTGACATCTCCTCTGGCAGTGAGGGCGTTGCGAAGTTGCGACATCTGAAGACCGTGCAGAGGTTCACTTATGACGTCATAGGTCAGTGACCTGACCTGACCCAAAAATGCGGTTGGTGTCAAAAGATGCGGCTTGGATCAAAGGTCAGGTATGCCAAGTTTCAGCTCTCTATCGCCAGCGTGTTCGGAGCTATCGCGAAAAAACCCTATGGGGGGGGGGCGGCACCCGCCCCCCCCCCTCGGCCGGCGAGGGTTAACCCTCGCCGGCACAGGCCATTTTGCGTCCTTCAACGGCACAAGGGTCGCGTTGGCACACGCCCCCCTCGCGTTTGGCTCCTGATTGAGCTAGAGCTTCGCGGAAAAAACGAGCGTGCTGCCCGTCACGAGAGGAAGCCGATGATACCCGATTTTAAGGTCCTAGGTCATCGGTTGACCTTCAAGGTCAGTTCAATGACCCAAAACTCGGAAAAATCGGGACCTGTTAGAAAGTCGTAAAGTGTGGCTGCTATAATGTTTTTCGGGGTACTAGTCACGAATATCGTGTTAGTTTTGATCACAGATGTTGTCTTTAAGCATTTAGACTAGTTCAGCTCAGGTAGGTCAGGTCAGGTCAACCAGTAGGGGTCGTGACGGGTATTCGTAGTACGTGTCAACCACCTCTGACAGCTTCGTAACATGTTACGAAGGCACCAAAACTACTTCGTAAAGGTTCAAATGGTTGCTAAATTCGAATTCAGCTCAAAAAACTAGCCTAGAAACATGTAAAACTCTAAAAAGTGAACCGAGGTCACCAAAGGCCAATGACCTGATCTGACCTTCACGTGACCTTGACATCCACCCTTACACATGGGAGCAACATCAAATCATATGTTTGAACGTTTGAAACTACGAAAAGCCTGCAAACGCGCGGCTAATGCGAGTCACATACGCCGAATCGCGATTCCGGCCAAGCATGGCCTCGAGAAATAGGTCACAGGTCAAAGGTCACTTGGATCAAGGTCATGAAATTTTTAGAGTAGGTGTAAAATTTCAACTCGAGGGTACTAAAAGTTTCGTCGCGATCGGCCGCTTTTTGCGTGAGATATTTGCGAAAAACCATGGGGAGTCCATCCGACCCCCCCCCCCCCCACCCCTACACATGCGAGGGTTAAATCATTGTTGTTAAAAGGCAGCTATTGACTACTAATTAGCATTTACTGTCCAGCTTCGGCAGGTCACCATTTTGGGTGTGTGAGAGTTCGCTTATGAAAGTGATGAGGTTCCCGGGTCCATGACTGCAAGAGGTTTGGGGTATTTGGCATATCATGAATGCCGCTTGGGTGAGACCACTGTAAATTCATCCATATCATTAGTTTGGTTACATTCTCCCGTGCCTTAGCTGGCGATAATGTATACGTGCTGTGTCGACGGAATGCACAGAGGTATGACAGCTTCAGCGACAAAGAATGCGCCACCGTTTTCGGCAAACCTTGCAGTACATCTTTTCTGAACGGGTTGTAAAAGTTCTACGTTAAGGTCACTTAGAGGTCAACAAGCAACATCACAACCTAATAAATGCGTAATGTTAGACCTACCTACTTAGACGACTTTTCAAGCTATGTACCTACTTATTAGAGATGTCAATCGGATACCAGCATTTCGGTATACCAATACCAAACCGATACCAACTTGGTATTTGGTACCTATTTCAATCCCAAATCTTTTGATATTTTGTTGTTATTACGAATCCTCGCTAATGTATAAGAGGCTGTGAATTTGGTAAAAAGTTGGTATTGCCCTGGTATTCTCAAGTTGATTTGATTTCGGTATTCTCCCATGCAGTTTGGTTGGTATTTGGTTTGGTATCGGTATCCTAATTTTCTGCAATTGACATCACTAGTACTTATAATGGCGATATGTGTACAGGTCAATATCCGGTCAAACCATGACCTTCCCCTCAGGTCTGTTTTTCAAGATGACCTTTTAGTCTCAATTGTGATTGAGCTAATTCGGTGAGTTTCAATAGAATTGCAATATTTTCATACAAATAATGCATAAAAGGTGATTGCAAAAAGAGTATTGCTTATGCATTTCAAGGGGTCTGCTCTATAAGGTAAAAGGTAGCCCACGAGAGGTCTGGCAGCATGTTCATGCAAAACGACCCCCGCGTTTTTTTTTTTTTGCAAATACCTCAGAAAGGTCGGAGCTCTACACTGCCGTTTTCTAAAAAAATGTCATACACCTTCTCTGCACATGCTAT
The DNA here is from genome assembly GCF_019059575.1 of Amphibalanus amphitrite. Classification (NCBI taxonomy): domain Eukaryota; kingdom Metazoa; phylum Arthropoda; class Thecostraca; order Balanomorpha; family Balanidae; genus Amphibalanus; species Amphibalanus amphitrite. Next base: position 41,496 of record NW_024882681.1, on the reverse strand, counting down.
GAAAATTTCAGACCATGGTCAGTGGTCACTCAATGTCAGGTCATCAGGTCAAGTCAAGTGACCTCACCTGATAAAAAAGTTTCAATGTCTGCCATAGCTACACCGAGTGACCAATCGCTTTAAAACTTTCAGCAATTGATAAAGATGAGAGTATCTACAACAAGTTCATCTCGAAATTTTGATATCAGTGACCTAAGGTCAGGTCAATTATGCGTTATCTCCATTATGAGTCAATGGGAGAAAATTGAAAGGCGCCTCTTTTAGACGAGCGTCATTCTAAACTCTTTCGAACACCGAATTACAAGTTAACATGACACACTTAACCGTGAAAAGGTATCCGTGAATCCTCCCTGATATCATCTCAGGTCACGAATGGTATCTAACATTTTTTTGCTAATAACTGCTGAGATAGGCACGCTAGAGCGATGAAACGCCTTAGATGTGTTCGGCTCGACGTTGCGGATCGACTGATATGCATCATGACCTTTTCCGGTCAGGTAATGACCTTGACCTGAGGTCAACTTTTCAAGTTGACCTTTCAAGGTCAAATTAAAGTTCATTCGACGCGTCTTGACGAGAGGAACACGATGCTGGCAAAAGTAATGTCATGGCTCTTTTGAGTCAAAAGTTATTGCCGAAAAAACGCTTTTCGTAAAAACGATTTTTTTTTTTGTTTTTGCCCTCTGGAGGCTAAACCGTTGACCTGAGGTCAAATATGAGGACAATAATCAGAAAGGTCTGTAAAAGGGCTATCGAATGCGCTTTTCCGCGGCGCTGTAGCTCTATCGGTTCCCGAGATAGCCGTCGGCAGTTTCCAAAATGTTGAAATAGTCAACATTTTACCTTTGGTGACCTCTGGTGACCTGACCTTTGACCTGAACCAAAAAAAATGGCCAAAGTGTTTTCGTCCTTGTTTTGGACGTTCTTTCAATCGCCGCTAACCGCGTGTCGCTACGTGGCCCAGGAGCCGAGTTAGAAGGGGGTGTCCGGCCGGGCGCGGAATCTCGGAGCACCGGCCCGACGCGGGTTAACAAGACCTTCGCTAAAACAGACCGTCAACGGTCACTCTAATCACTAATGCATATGTCGTCAAGCACCTCCTCACAAACCGTTTTGACTTTTCATCCGGGAATCCTCACAAACACACTATCCAGGGCATTCAATGTATTACTAACAAATCGAAGCCATTCAAACCTTAGGTGCTCCATGTGACAAGGAGCGCGTGCCCGTGCACCGCTTACACATCCGTTCTCCATGCCTTGTCGCGCTCAGATGAGGTCGATCTTGGTGACCTGTCGGCTTACCGGCGTCGGCGGAGCAGCCCCGTACCGCGACATAGAAGGCTGCTGGCTCTCCGCCTACCGGTCCCGTCTGCTAGACCTCTAGCCGAAGGAGGAGAAGCCGCCGCCACCGAGGGCGTTGAGGCCGTTGAAACCGCCGACTCCGAACGGCGACCCGATGCGCTGCGGGCTGAACAGGCCGCCGCCCAGAGGAGAGCCGCGGAACCCGCCGGCGCCGAGCAGCGAGCCGCCGCCGAACGCCGACCTGCCGAGGCCGGCCGAGAACGGCGACACGCCGACACCGGAGAACGGCGAGCCGCCGAACGCCCCGCCGCGCAGGAACGGGCTCGAGCCGCCGAAGCCGAATGCGCTGCCGCCCAGGCCGGACTGGAAGCCGCCCAGGCTGTTGATGCCCAGCTGCGCGGTGGCGGCCGCGGCCAGACTCAGGACCAGCAGGGTGGCGGCGGGCGACATGTCGAGTCGGTCGGTTGGCGGAGGATGACACGGACACGACACGACACCTCAGGTGCGAATGGCGCCCGCTCGGCACCGGCTCGGGTTTTGTACTCGGTTGGAGGATAAGTTGGTCGACTTCCGACGCCGCGCCCAGCACGCGCTCAGCGTTTCCATGCCTACTTCTTAGTCAGAGTGTTGTACAGCCAACGGAAAAATGATCGGCGGCAGATTGTGGGTCGCGCTTATCTAGACAGTCGGCACACTTATAGAACGATACGATAATGACTGCCAAAATTACCAAAATTCTGAAGTCCTTTTTCTCTGTCTCTTCTCTATGGTTAGGCGCACTGCAAACCTAAGCAATATCATTTTTCGGGATGGTATATATAGTTTATATATATAGTTAACAGTTAACATATATTCGCAATTGAGATGGGATACGTAGGTAGGTATCAATCTGAAAAAAAAAACATAGTTTATGATCAAATAAAGAAATAGTACATGTGTGTACTGTTTCTACATACATAGAAATGATTCTTTTAACTTGTCATTGAGAGTGACCTGGCGATGGTTCATAAAATTTTGCAAAACTGTCAGGCGCCAAAGTGTCTTCGCGATAGACTGTGTTATCGTCATGATGTTACCGGGAGTCACACGTACGACTCGCGCGAGCCTACTTCAGGTCCCGCGCGTACATACAGAAAAAGAGCGAGGTTTCTTTGATTTCCGCGCTGTGTCTCACTGGAACAGGGCTCCAGTGACTCTGAAAACTAGTCATCTGTACTGCCAGTAGTTACTGAGAAAAAGTGGTTTGGGATTACGTTGTGTTTATTGTGCAGGTGCTCGTCATGAACTTTGCTATGAAGATGCGATGTTATGTGTGCCTGTCACTTTAGCACTTTGTGATCATGACTGTGTGATTGGAACAGTCATTGTTGTATGGAGGCCATAATACAAGAATAATTATGATGATATTAATAATAATAATAATAATAATAACAATATATCGCTTACCCACGCATACCTATACCTACACAGTATACACATACACCAAACAAGATGCTCGCAAAATTTGCATGACAAAAATCATAGAGTTGTGACGCTATTTGTTGCTAGTCATCTGCTCAAAGGAAGATATGCGTGTACAGATATGATGGCACCCATCTACTTTTGTTGTATGTAGGTATTTTCACGTGACATAATATAACTCGACTTGCTAACACTTCTGCCTCTCCTCCCAGGTGGCAGCACAGCCAAGTGACTTCTGTCTCTAAAGACCCCAGGTGGCAGCAGCTCTGTCAACTGTGCCTCCATGTGCTAGCTAGTGGATTATAGTTTTGCGTGAGAGATATTTATTATATCAAACATATTTTATCCTCCGAGTCCTCTGGCTCATTACCAGGAGCGCAGCTTCTCATCTACGCCTCAACCCCCCAACACCCCTATCCAACGCTGAACAGTCGCCTTTATCCGACTGAGTACCTAGCCCCTAACGCAAACGGTCCTTGGGGAGACAGTTTGCGAGGCTGGTCGGCCTGTCTATCGAGGTGGGTCGGAATTCTGTGGCGCACCAGGGCGAACCTAACAGAAAAAAATTAGAAATATGCATGCAATAATAATAATTGTTATCATTATGCCGATGTTAACCCGCGCCGGGCCGGTGCTCCGCGACTTCCGCGCCGGGCCGGGGGCGGGGGTGTCTGCACACTCCCCCCCCCCCCAACCCATCTAACTCGGCTCCTGGGCCACGTAGCGACGCGCAGTAAGCGGCATTCGAAAGAGCGTCGAAGATAATGACAGAAACACTTCGGTCCATTTTTGGGTCAGGTCAAAGGTCAGGTCGCCAGGTCATCAAAGGTCAAATGTAGGTCAATTCAACAATTTTGGAAACTGCCAACGGCTAACTCGGGAACCAATAGAGCTACAGCGCCGCGGAAAATCGCATTCGATAGCCCTTTTACAGAACTTTCTGAATATTATTCTCAGATTTTACCTCAGGTCAACGGTTCAGCCTTCAGACTCAGAGGGCAAAAACTGCAAAAATAGCAGTTTTCACGAAAATGGGTTTTCGTCAATAACTTTTGTCTCAAGAGAGCCACGACATTATTTTTGGCAGCATCGTGTTTCTCTCGTCGAGACGCGTCGAATGAACTATTTGTTGACCTTGAATGGTAATTTTGAAAATTTGACCTCAGGTTAAGGTCATGACCTGACCGGAAAGGGTCATGTTGCATATCAGCCGATCCGTATCGTCGAGCTGAATACATCTGACGTGTTTTAATCGCTCTAGCACGTCTTTATCCAAAAGTTATAGCCAAAAAACTGCTGGTGACCGTTCATGACCTGAGATGACCTCAGGGGCACACAGAGGGGTCACAGGTGCATTTTTCCGATTTAGTGTGTCATGTTTACCTATAAATGGTTTTAATGGAAGATACTATCTGATAATTTTCAGATATCATCTTCTTCAAATTAAAGGTAATTTGACAAATGAGATCTAGACTAGAAGCATATGTGCAACCCAAGCCAAACAACTTCTAAGGAGTACAATGAACCCAATTTGACCAAATTTGCACTTAATCTGCACCAAATGTGTACCAGATGGCCGTCGTGAAAACGGCTAATATTAATTTTAAAAAATATTAATATACATAGATCACCTAAGGCTAGGTCACCAGGTAGTTACAATAAAAGCATGAAAGCTCACCAACAATTTGTTTTAGAATAACTTTTAATCTATGTAGCTATGGTAGAGCGATGAAAGAACATGTAATTTGTATTCAGCTTCACAATATGGACCGATGACCGATTAATCCGCGCCGTGCTGGTGGTCTGATGTGATTTTTCTGTGTCGTGCTGGGGGGGGGGCTCACGCCCTCGTCTAACTCGGCTCCCGGGCCACGTAGCGACACGCGCTAAGCGGCATTCGAAAGAGCGTCAAAAATAATGACTGAAAAACTTCGGACATTTCTAAGGTCAGACCAAACTTCAGGTCACCAGGGGTCATCACATGATCTAAGGGTACATTTTTTGGTGACCTTTGAAGGTCAAATTATAGTTGGTTCAACGCGTCTCGGTATGACAAACACGATGGTAGCCAAAAATGTCATACATTGTTTGCGTAAAGTGATTGCAGAATGTTTCGGCAAAATCCGTCTATTTTAGCGGTTTCGCCCTTTATGGACCAAACCGTTAACTGAGCTCAAATCTCAAACATGGTGTTTGCAGATGACAAATCAGCTGAAAAGATGTGACAGAGTATACCACAAGAACTTTACTAAACCGATGACACAGTTGAAACGTTGCATTACCGAACCACAAGCGAACTCTGGCAAGAGATATAGGTACACTGACGAGTGACGAAGGCTGGTTTCGAAACACTAAAAGCTAGGCTTTGGTGGCCTACGAAAAGAAGGAAACCAAATGCAAAAAGTGCCGTCAAACAAATGAGCAGGCTAATTACAAACTGGCATACATCTAGACAGCACTTCGCTAAATATTATATTTATTATTAAATAATATATTTCGTTGTGGGTGATTGTATCGTTGTGGGTGATTGTTCAGGCCATGACGTCATCATCCTTTGAGAGTAGCGACGGACTCAGTTCGAAAATAATTCGAACATTTTTTCCAGGTTTTAGTCATATCCTGCTGGATTTAGTCAACGCCAGTGACATCTGGCCGCGTGCCGGCGGCGTGGAAGCACGCAATTATCACCCCCATTCCAAAAGGGAAGTCGGTTGTATCCGACCCTGCCCAAACGCGCCCAATATCCATGCTCCCAGCCATCACGAAGATAACCGAGAGAGCGGTGCAGCTGCAACTCACCGACTATCTGGAGTCCCACCACCTGCTCAGCGACGCTCAGCACGGCTATCGGAGGCACTACTCGTGTGAGACGGCGCTGCATGTGGTGTCTGATGACATACTTCGTGCCATGGACTGTGGAGAAATTACGCTCTGGGCTATGGTTGACTTATCCAAATGTTTTGACATGGTACCACATGATAGGCTAATCGAAAAGTTAGAATTGTATGGCATTGATCATTTTTGGCTCTCTGACTATTTGAAAGTTCACACTCAACAGGTTCAGGTTTCTAATGGTGAAGGAACTGTCACCAGATGGACTGAAAGAAAACTCCGTCGGGGTGTATCAGGGAGGTTCCATGAGCTGCATACTGTGGTCAGTTTTTGCTAACGATTTGCACTTATACCGGGCTTCTCAAAAAAGTTAGACGATTTTATAACTAACGTATTGAAGGGTGTATCAGTGTAACAAAACATAATTGGGTATCACCTAAAAGCCTCATCAAAGACATTTCGTTTGAGGGGATTTCTATCCTCGGCAGTCGCCTTTCTGAGCCGCGCCGAGGTTATGTTCGAGATGATTCCCTTTTTGCTCGATGCACAGTTTAGCCCGACGCAGCGCGACCTCTGATGCAGCACGACCTACGGAAAGGTGCAGACGGCACACCGCTGACTTCACTGCATCCTTATGATCTTCGGAACTTTTTGGGTGGTTTCAGTACACCTGGGACTTGAGGTGGTCCTATAGGAAAAAGTCCGGTGGGGTTACGTTAGGAGAATTCGCCGATCACGGGCGTGTCTCGAACCTCGAGATCACGCGCCGCCCGAAGCGCTCCCACAGCCCCTCCCGGTTTTCTTTAGCGGTATTGGCGTGGCACCGTCTTGCTGGAACCATTGGATCTTAAGCGTTTCCGGATCTCTGCTCATCCTGATATTGCAGAACCCTCCAAAACGTCGCCAGAGCCACCCGATATCGCTAACCATTGAAAGTCTGAGTAGCGCATCTCTCACACGAGTGGTGTTCGCCGTGAGCCTTTGATTGGATTTATGGCCGCCGCTGTGTTCCTTGAATTGCGTGAACCTATTGTTAACACTTCCTCGAGCCAGAAACTTGTCAATAATGTGGAAAATTTTGTTTTAAGATGTTGCTCTCTTTGCCCTAAAGTGTTTGCGGATCTTCCGTGGTGTCGAACCGACCGACTTAGTCTGGGAAAGCATAATTTCACGAGTTTTGCTTTTACTTCTTAAGACCACGGCTTCATTTTTCAAGCTCAAATTATGGTGTCATATAAATCTACGAAAAATTCTCCGTTTTTCCACGTGCATTGATTTTGCTTAAATGTTGTTAGGGGTCCTCTATTCGCAAAAGAAATCCGTCTAACTTTTTTGAGAAGCCCGGTACATACCCGACACAGTGCGAATCGTTCAATTTGCCGACGACACTCAGATCTGGACGACCGGTAAAAAGCAGGATCTACCGCTGCTAATTAGCAGGATTGAAAGTGCTCTCCACTGTATGTTTAACTGGTTTTGTGACCACGGGATGAAAGTTAACGCTGAAAAAAACAGAGTTCATGATTTTTGGTTCACTTCAAATGCTCAGCGATGTCCCCTGCGATATCAAAGTAAATTTCGTTGGCTCCACCGTTACCTGCTCAAACCAGGCGCGAAATTTGGGTGTGATTTTTGACAGGAACATGACCTACCAGCCCCATGTAGACCAGCTCGTTCCGAAGTGCACCGGTATATTGATTGCCTTGAACCAAGCGAATTGCATGATATCCCCACTGGCACCCTGAGAACACTGATCACTGCGCTTGTCTTTTCGATCGTCCGGTATTGCATATCTGTATACGGTAGCTGCAACAAATCCCAGATTCATAGAGTTCAGAAGTTGGTCAACTTTGCTGCCCGTGTATTGAGTGGACGGCGTAAACACCAGCACGTCTCAGATGTCATCAACGATGTTGGCTGGCTAACCGCGCGCGAGCTGTACCTGTACCACCGCATCATCGCTGTGCACCGACTCGTGACGCTACAGTTGCCCGCGCCGCTGGTTCGTACCATCGGCCGGCCCGCTGGTCAGCGGCACCGGCACCAGACGCGGGGTGCCGACCGCCTCACTTTGCCGCGTATCTGTACCGAGGCGGGCCGCAGGCGACTCTGCTACAGTGGTGTGACGGCGTACAATGACGTGCTTGCGTCGCGGGGCACTGTCAGCAGAGGGAGCGTCATTACTTATCTGTACAGGGCGCGGTGATAGGCAATCTTTTGTGATCGAACCGGCTGATTGCGGCAAAACTTATTTACTGGTGTGTGTGTGTGTACATGTGCTAATGTTTGTGCGAATCAAAACTACTTCCATTGTCCATTGAGCCATCTGACGTGCGAGTATGAAAAGCCCCAGTGTACTGTGGATCATTCGTGAATACACATCTGTATCTGTATCTGTATTAGGGTTACACGTCACATTGCATTGCATTGGCTCATATTCTTTCAGCAGACAATGTTTCTCATAGATCACTCTTAGTCATTAACACGACACAAGCATACGCAGTCTTTCAGTGAAGAAAGGTATCATTATGATTCAGACAATCTTGATTGATAACGTTTAATTCCTAAAGCGTAGTATATCAAGGTGAGCATTGATCTCGAAAGACCAACGCTCAATTACAGCAGGTCACATCCTGTATCTCCGATGACACAGTGTCCCGACATCCTCATCAGACCGGCCCAGTCGTATCCAAACAGATCAAAGTCGAGTTTGTACTCTCGTTTGAAGGCCATCATGATGGGCCGCTCGAGCGGCCGCAGGTAGGTGTCGGCCAGGCTCTGCAGGCCCTCCTCTGGCTGCTGCTCGGGCCGCGAGCGGTGCAGCCACGGGATCTGCACCCAGTAGTAGAGGCGCAGCGCGTGCCACAGGTAGCGCAGGTCGTCGCCGGCCGTCTCCAGCTGGCCGACCATGCGGTAGCGGACGTGGCAGGGGGCGCAGTAGCGCCAGTAGGGCGCCCAGTGGGCGTCCCGCAGCGGCCGGTCGCCCAGCAGCGCCACCGCTAGGAACTCGCCGAACGTGGGCACACCGTCACGGCTCAGCGCCTCGCGACGGTGCTCCTGCATCTCCGCGTCGCGCAGCTCCCGACCGAGCTGCGACTTTGGCGCAGAGCCGAACTTGAGAAACTCAAAGTGGTGCAGCATCGGCCAGTTGGGTCGGCCGGCGATCTTGTCGCGGTAGGCGGCGACCAGTCGACGCAGCGGGTGGCGCACCAGCAGCACGGTCAGCGACCGGTGCAGCATGGCGCCCAGCTGGGAGGGTGGCAGCCGCAGCGCGCCGGCCGCGGCGTGCAGGCTGGTGCGGTTACCTTCCAACTGCGGCACCTCCTTCCCCGTCACCCTCAGCAGCGTGGAGAGGAGTGATGTGGACGCCACCTTAGCCAGCAGGCAGGCGGTCACGTTCAGCGCCGGTACCGAGACGAAGTGGTCGCCGTTGATGCGCTCCACGGGCCCGACGCCGGGCCGGCTGGTCACGTTGCCGCGTCCGATGCGCACGTCGTAGGCGCGGCACACGTTCGCTATCCGGTTAGAGCGTTGCTCGAAGACGGCCTCCCTTTCCGCCAGCCAGCTGGGCGATAGTGGGGGCAGACGTGGGTCAGCCATCTTGAAATATTTATCAAATTTCACCTGATTTGTTTGCTCAGCACCCATACTGCGCTTATTTTGGACGATTTTTGCCATCGCTGGAATACGACTGGTGGTATGAACAGGACGTCGGGTGCCGTGAAGGCGTTTCATCTCCTTCATATCCCATACAAGACGGCCAGTTTTGTTGTCACGCAACATGAACTGAGACTCTTGAACAAGCACCGCAGTTTGCCGTTTGGGCTTTGTGCCATTTTTGACATGCATATGAGATATGAATAGTATAGACAGAGTAGCAGCTGAAACCAATAACAACAGCAATAGAATTAAAATGTTTGCTCGCTTCGGCACTCGAACATAGGGAAACTTCAGGTATTTTGCGACATTGCTTGGCATTGTAAGGAACACACAAGGCAGAGGAACATTTAGTGCTTATGGAGATTTTGATGGAGATGCACCGCCTGAAATGCTATATTAACCCCCAGATATTAACCAACCGTTGAACAGTTTCAAAGCATTGATTTTCCCTTACCTCCTCTTTATTTTATCACGTGCTGTAGTTTTAGTTACCTTCCTAGTGTGACATAATGAACCACAGATAACATGAAGTACCGCGTCGGGTAGTTAATTTTATCTATGAATGGACTTATAAACAAAGAGACACTTAAAAATAGTCCATCCATACGTGACCATTGTGTAAGTACGTACGTAAGTACAATGCGTACCTAGACATGTTCTGTTAAGCACTAATTTCATATTTGCATCCTGTGTTGCAACAGCAACGTTTTACGGCCCTGTTTTAACATGCAGTCATGTATGTAGGACCATGATGTGTAAAAACGTTGTTTTGACACCAGCTATATAGTTGTTAGGATGTGTTAGTGTACTGTGTGCCCGGTGCCACCTCTCGGCGCGCTGCTGGGCGCGCCACTGCGGACCGCCTCCCGCTGGGCGCGCCGCTGCCACCGGCGGCGCGGGGTCACGGCCGCAGCCGGGGGCGGCGGTCATTCTGGACCTGGGGCTCGCCACGCGTGCTGCTGCTGCTGCTGCCGTTGTGATACCCGACCTAATACATCACAAATGGAGACGCTGCCTTTCGACCTAACATTGGCGCGGTCAAGGTAAGCAAATTTACGCTCCCACTATCATAAAAAGAGGGTTTGCTCATGTGCTTCTTTTTACAGCACTGATGGTGTCGATTTTCGATACAGGTGCTTTTAGATATTGACCTGAAATTGGAGAGGGTGTAGTCGTTATCGACACAGCTTTGTTAATTTCAGGTCGATTACAATAGGTACCTAAGTTTATATTAAAGCGTATTGAGGCGCTGGGGGCGCTCGCAGCTCATAGCCTCATAACGTGGTCGTTGTACGACACGATTTTCAAACTAGCACGTTCTGCTATTTCATCCCGTATCGTTGGACGATACGATCATATCAATTAACCATCGACCGTACACTGCCCAAAATGGCGAGCGAACTATACATGAGAATTCACAACACAACAAAATTTAGCGGTCGCAAGGAGGAGAACTGGGAAACGTGGATTTCCCGTTTTGAGACGCGTTTTGGTGACTTGGACGAGACAAAACTAGCAGCTGCCTTGCTTGACTTGTTGGATGGCGCTGCGCTGGACGTTTGCGGGAAATTAGACAGGGATGATAGAAACAACTACGAGAAGCTGAAAGGAGAGCTACAGAAGAAATTTGGAGTCAGCGTCGATACACGTAGGGTACACGCAGAGCTGCGTCAGGTGCGTCAGCTGCCCGGTGAAAACACGGAAGCGTTCGCCAATCGCGTCCGTAAGCTCACACACACTGCAAACCCGGGACTGTCCAGCAAGGACCTTGAAAAAATAGCACTGGAGCATTTTCTGTGCGGCCTGGCCGATCTAAAGCTCCAGGAGAAGCTACATAACGACGATACGGCGTCAACTCTCCAAAAAGCAGAGGAGGTCGCTCAAAAACTGTTAGAAAAGGACCTCACTCTGACTGCTATGCGGTCGTCTTACGGACACGACGCAGCAGCGATCGTTTCTACCAGAGAAAACCAGCATTCGGAGGGTGACCAGATAACAGAAATCCTGACCATGATAGGAGAGCTTCAGAGCGAGCTGAGCGGGCTAAAGACTCAGATGATCAGAGACCAACCGTCAAACAGCAGCCGACAGGGCGCTTGTTACCAGTGCGGCGATACCGCCCACTTCAAGCGCGACTGTCCGCAGCTGGTGAAGCGACGCACGCAGCCAGGGACAACACCAAGAGCGATCTCGCCAGGTGTTTGCTGTCTGGGCTGCGGACGGCATGGCCACTTGATATCTGCATGCTGGAGAACGCCGGTAGCAGCGGGTGGCGTCGGTAATTCGAGCACCCCACGCAATAGGTTCGGGATGACATGCCTGAATTGTGGGAAACAAGGACACTGGGCTGCCGACTGTTGGAAACAAAATGACGCCACGGGAATCCAGCCTTCAGCCACAACACAGCAGAGTACGCATCAGGGAAACGACCGTTGACTGGTGCTGCTGGGCGGGCATCAGTCAGAGAGGAGAAAGAGCTAAGCAGCCCTAAACGAGCATCGGTAGTCAAAATCGAGGTTGAAGGAAGAGGGGTGTGGGCCCTTGTCGACTCAGGCGCCGATGCGTCCATGATAAGCCAGGATTTCGCCCAGACAGCGATCCACAAAACATTATTCCGTAAAGGGGCTTTTGGAGCCATCACACAGGCAGGTGGAGAGAAGATAACTGTTAGCAGTCAAGCCGAGGTCACGTTCCAGGTCCAGACAAGACAGTTCATCCAAACCATGATGGTGATCCCCGGTTTAATCTACCAGGTGGTGCTGGGAAGAGATTTCTGCTGCCAGCACAAAACGATCCTGGACGACAGATCGGGAGTTTTCAGGATCGGTGACCTGGAGATTCCTCTCCCTACGTACGCAGAGCTGCGACCACATGGATCCCGAGTGGTTACATGCACTGCGATCACGGTACCCGCCAGATCAAAACGGCTCGCTCCGATGATGGTCGAAATACCAAACGGTGGCGTAAAGATTACTCGTGAGACCACCTGGCAGGGGGTGATGGAGCCCTTACCTGTGGGAAACAATCAGGAATGGAGGATTCCCCGTATCATCGGGTCAGTGTCTGAAGAGGCGACGATTCCCGTCCAAATAACCAACGTCGGAACACAGGCGGTCACGATCCCACCTGGCACTGAGATCGGCACTCTGTTCACAATCGAGGAAAATGGAGAAGGTGTGTACGACGTGCCCAGCGCCGCTACCGCCTCAGCGGAGCCCTGCGCTGGGACGCTCGATGAACTCATCTCCAACCTCCACATCGACGCCACAGTCCTGTCTGAGGGTGGAAAAGCCTCATTGAAACGTCTGGTGACGCGGTACAGTGACATCTTTAGCAAAAACGACGCAGATATCGGGAAGACAACGGTGCTCCAGCACCGTATCGAAACTGGCGATGCAGCGCCAGTACGCCAGAATCTCCGCAGGATTCCGATGAAACTCCGGGAGGAAGTCGAACGGCAGAAAGAAAAGATGCTCAAAGAAGGAGTAATCGAGGAAAGTTCGAGTCCCTGGCGTTCACCAATTGTTTTGGCCAAGAAAAAAGACGGCAGCTTCAGGTTCTGCGTCGACCTCAGAGCAGTGAACGCAGTAACTCAGAGCTTGCCGGTTCCACTCCCACGCATCGACGAAAGTCTCGACAGTCTCGCAGGAGCAAAGATTTTCTCCACACTCGACATGGCATCAGGGTACTGGCAGGTAGAACTGGCTGAGGAGGACCGAGAGAAAACGGCCTTCAGCACAGGAAAAGGCCTGCATCAGTTCCGAGCCATGCCCTTCGGCCTCAAGAACGCTGGAGCCACGTTCCAGCGACTAATGGAGCTGGTTTTGGCTGGAGTGGACTCCAAGAGCTGTCTCGTTTACATAGACGACATCATCGTCTTCGGAGAGACAGAACAGGCTCATCTGAAGAACTTGGAGGAAGTTTTTGAAAGGATCAGAGCAGCGAAGATGAAGCTAAAACCCCGAAAATGTTGCCTCGCACGAGATGAGGTGGTGTTCCTTGGACACAAGGTGGGAAAGGCTGGCGTGCAACCCGACCCGGGAAACGTCGACAAGGTGCGTAACTGGCCGCAACCACAGAAGGCCGACGATCTGAAAAGTTTCCTGGGACTTGCGGGATATTACTCCCGATTTGTCCCCAACTACTCTGACCTCGTGAGACCCATTAGAGAAGCCGCAGAGAAAAAAGGCGACATTGAATGGACCCAGGAGCTAACCGAAAGCTTCGAAAGCATCAAAGACAAACTGACATCTTCCCCGATTCTGGCTTTGCCGACATGCAAAGGAGAATTTAAACTCGCAACCGACGCATCGAATTCCGCAGTCGGAGCGGTTTTGACTGAGACGGTCGACGGTGAGGAGAAGGTGGTGGCTTATGCGAGCAAGGTACTAAGCAAGAGTGAACGCCGATGGCCCACTTATGACAAAGAACTGTGGGCGATAGTTTGGGCAATCAGACACTTCCGTCAGTACCTGGCCGCAACATCGTTCACGGTGCTGACCGATCACAAGCCGCTGAAGAATGTCCCCTGCTCGATTAATGTCGACGGGGATGCCACAGGACGACGGGGAAGATGGGCTGTCGAGCTGAGTACGTATGACTTTAATGTGCTGTACCGAAAGGGCAGTGATAATGGAAATGCTGATGCCCTGTCCAGGCCAGTAGTCGACCAGAAGGAGGAGGAAGTCAACGAACTCATGGCCACGACCCGTGACGAAGCCACGAGCGGAATAGACGTCGAAATCTTACGGCGTGAGCAAGAGCTCGATCCGGTCTTCGGTGAGGTCCAAAAGTGGCTAAAAGCAGGTCACCTCCCTCCAAGGAAGGAATTGAGAAAAAGAAACAAGAATCTGCGCACGATGGCTCGGTTGTTCGACCATCTGACAATGGAGCAGGGTGTCGTGAAGCTACAGCGTCGTGTCGGGGGAAAGGAACCGGTGTTACTCCTCCCTCGAACGTACCGCGACGTTGTATTGAAAATGCTGCATGATGATGAGACCGCTGCACAGTGGCCCTTTTTCAGAATTAGCACGCATTAATTCCCACATTACCTGAAAGTGGTGCAAGACATCACCACGTCATCAAGGACGTATTCCCTGCCAATGCAAATTGCAAAGAGAAGAAAAGAAACGAACTGCCCAAGGAGATTCGGCCCAACAGCGGCAGGCCCCTCGGCCCGAGATATGGCGCACGTTCACACGGCTCGCCCGCCAGCCAGGCCGCTCCGAACGCTAGTGTGGCCACGGTATATAGAGAACTGTATGGCGAACCCGCCAGCCGACCGCGCTGCACTGACCGCCAGGACGCCCCAGGGCGTCACGTGACCGCATCTACAGCTGTTGCCAGCCACCGTTAGTCGGCCCCGGCCGGGCAGCAACTAAGGTCAGCGCGACGCGAACAATACAAACACACAGGCGCTTTTGACGTTAGATCTTAAGCCGACCAAGGGACTTGTGCGGCTTGGACATCAAACGCGACAAGAAATCGGACAGTTTTTCTCGAGCACAGCGTTATGCCTACATGACATTTCAATAAGCACATCTTATGGCAAAAGTCAAGCCACATTTAGGCGCACACCAGGTGACACCAGCTTCGAGCCAGGTCAATGAGCTTAGTCGTATCGAACAGGAGCCACAGCCGCTCGCGGACTGAACTGGCTCACGTTATCCACTGTAGAAGCAAAATGGCGCAGAATGGCGCGATGCCCTTTGGTGGACATGGTCAGAAGAGAACGGCGATTCGAACGATGTATAATACGACATGTTCCAGAGTGTGCTACTTAACATAAAGCTTCATATGTATGCCGCCATCTCCAGTTAATAATTGTCCTGTTATTGTGTCCACAATATTCGGCAAAAGTGGTCTATCTAAGTTTATACAATAAAGATTGTGGTTTCTAGGGCTTCTACGTAAACTCAGCTTCACAGCCATGCCACTAATTTTTAATATTTTCTCACCGAAAGCCTTACAAATTGATGTTCATCTCACCCTACTTTTTAGGGTCCGCCGGTGGTGTCCGCGCGCCTCTCGACAAACTTCGATTTTGCGGTCAGTTTTACCAAAGATAATTATTTTTTAGGAGGTAAAAATGGCACCATCGGATAGTTTGGAATGTTTTGCACACGATTAGACTGCTTTTTACTCAAAAGAAGAGAAAAAATATTTTGAATTTATGCGTGCTAATTCTGAAAAAGGGCCACTGTGCGCTGGGCACTTGGGAACCGCTCGAACGCTCGAAAAAGTAGAAGCGAGGTTCTTCTGGCCGGGAATGTCGAAAGACGTCTCGCACTACTGCGAATCCTGCGAGGTCTGCCAGCGCCGAGGTCGCCCGACACCAAAGATGCAGGCTGCGCTGCGAACAGACAGCTACTCGAGGCCATTCGAAAGGGTGGCCATCGATATCACTGGAATGCCCATGTCTGCGCGTGGAAACAGGTACGCTCTGGTAGCAATGGACTACTTTACCAAATACGTCTTCACCTATGCCATGCCGAACCAGACCGCTGAGACCGTGTCCGAGTGTCTCCTCGACATGGTACTGAGACAAGGAGTGCCAGAACGACTCCACAGCGATCAAGGGCGGCAGTTTGAGTCTGCAGTCTTTCAGTCCCTTTGCAAGCGCCTTGGCATAGAAAAGACTCGGACTTCACCGTACCGGCCGGAGAGCGATGGCATGGTAGAGCGATTTAACCGCACGCTCAAAGACATGACCTCAAAATTCATCCAGCCACTTGGATCAGACTGGGACGATCACTTGGCATCTCTGACATTTGCTTACAACACGTCCAAACACTCGGTAACAGGGTTCACACCGTTTTTCTTGGTACATGGACGCGAAGCTCGATTGCCAGTCGACGAGCTGTTCGGTGCAAGCCGCGACCTGTCAATGGTCGATACCTATGTCGACAACAAGCTTCGTCAACTCAGGGTTGCCTACGCAAAGGTACGTGAAAATATCAATGAGGCCGCTTCCGATATGACAGAAGCACGGAGCGAGTCATCACGAGAGATTTCATACCTTCCAGGTCAAAAAGTGTGGGTTAGAGACCATACCGCCAACGTTGGAGGCCAGCAGAAGCTGGCGCTCTACTACAAAGGTCCAGCGACGGTGGTGCAAAAACAGGGTACCGTTGAAGAAGGTGTCACTTACAGGATCAGAATGCCGGGAGGAAAAGAGACAAACGTACACCACAACCACCTGAAGCCTTTAAAAGCGAGAGAGACGCACGTCCCAGATGCTCCTCCGGCGATCCGAAGCGCCAGCAAGGGGCAGTCCGACCAAAACAAGCAAACTGAGAGCAAAGAACCGAGCATGGTGTTAGAAGCGGACAGCTCGTTTCCGACCTTCGCGTGGATACCTGAGGAGACAGCCAGCGCACAACAACCAGGACAAACTTCGAGTCCATATGTCACACGATACGGGAGGGTATCCCGGCCTCCGGTAAGGTACCCCGACCTGTGAATACGCTTGTGAGTGATTGCATTTAATGTCATTGTCAATCCTTCGGCATCTCTGTGCAATTTGCCGTAGTAATATTCATAAACAAACACACGTCAGACTTGTTCGGTTGTGCGTGACCAAAGTGTGCGACATGTTCTGAGCTAATGTGTCATCGGCAGGCCTGAACCTCAAGGGGGTGAAGCGCGAGTTGACGTCCCATCGCTGAGGTGCAGATGCGGCGCTCGATTTTCGACGCCGTCGCCGGCGCAGACGTCACCAGCACCAGATGTCGCCGGCGCAGACGCCACCAGCACCAGATGTCGCCGGCGCAGATGTCACCAGTACCAGATGTCGCCGGCGCAGACGTCACCAGAGCGGACGTCACCAGCACGAACGTCGCGAGAGCAGACGTCACCGACATCGCGGCCTTGCCGGTGGTCGAAGCAGCCATTTCATCGCGGTGCTTTACAGTGCAGAGAATAAGAGACATTTTATTTAGGGGGGAGGTGTGTTAGGATGTGTTAGTGTACTGTGTGCCCGGTGCCACCTCTCGGCGCGCTGCTGGGCGCGCCGCTGCCACCGGCGGCGCGGGGTCACGGCCGCAGCCGGGGGCGGCGGTCATTCTGGACCTGGGGCTCGCCACGCGTGCTGCTGCTGCTGCTGCCGTTGTGATACCCGACCTAATACATCACAAATGGAGACGCTGCCTTTCGACCTAACATAGTTTTATTGGGAGCTTTAGGGCCATGATGTGGATGTGGAGTTTGTCATGTAATTTGGAGGTTGTGAGCTTTTGGATGGTGTTGTGACGTACGAGTAACCCGTTGAAGAATCGTCTTACTCTTGCGAGCATTTTCTCGCGAAACATCAGCTGAGTACGGACATGTTTTGAGCGAATGAATACAGTAGCATAAGGTGAGACAAATATATTCATGCATTATTTCGATTTTAAGCATGTGGAACGAAGTAACTTTTTAAGCATTAGCGCGCCATAATTACGCATATGAGCCATGACACGTGCAATGGGGTTGGGAACTCGATTTTTTAAGAATGCATGAAAATGATCAAACTATTTTCACAGAATTTATGGTGCATACCATTCAGCCTCATAAAATCAATAAGCTGAGAGAAATGGGGGAAGAAAGATAGGAAACTTGTTTTGAAAAGTTCTTGAAAAAAGATGCTCTTGATGCTGTTACGTCACATGTCACCTTCTGCGGTTGACAAATAATGGCGCATCTGGCGCACCACAGATTACATGTTATATCAATGGGTGAAAGATGTTGTTTGCTTCACTCTGCCATTCGCGCTGTTTTTAACTTTAAATTATGCTAAAACATTTACGGATGAAATGTTCAGTGTCAAAAATTGATGTGTCTGCCGTGTACTATATTCCCACTTAACATGAGCGCGTGATAAACATTTTATGTACCTCGAATTTTCAAATGATAAAGATGATGAATCGGAGGATGCTGAAAAGCAAAAGCTCATTCCAATATTTGGACTACTTTGCGATTAAAATGTTTACATTCCTGTCATCTTATTGATAATTTATTTGTTCTTTTTTATGAAAATAACTTAAGGCGTTGAGAACCGAGGTAATTTCTTTCTACCGTGCCTTAACTTACCAGCAACAGCAATCTATCTACGCCCTACGGTGGCAAGGGAGACTGTGAAAGAAGCGTAAGATGGATTCTAAACAATTCTTTTGTGATATAGGTACTGAAGGGCAAAGTGCAGAGAAGAGCGTACAAGTCCTGTTTTGTGCCAGGCTGTTGCAGTAGGACTTATGAAACTCCGAAAACGATCTTCGTTCATGTCCCGAACAACATTACCCTGAGAAGATGATCGTCTGCAATAGCAGGAAGAGCTGATGCAAGTACTTTGAAATCCACTATCAAATCGGTGCTATTGTTGTAATGATCACTGTGAGGTGAGATATTTTGTGCAAGGGCTGAGTGTAATGCCCAGGAAATGACCTCCATTCGCCCCCTGACCGGTCAGGGTTATAAAATTTGAGTGGATGGCGGTCCATTTGGGGTTCAGATGTCAATTGTATTTTGTTACTGTCAAACAATACATGTTATGCTGGCAGCGAATGTGTGTAACGTCGTTTTTCGAAACAGAAGTTAGAACTGTAACGGCAGAGTGCTTGCTGGTCTCATCGTAAGTATTGTAAGTGTTGTAAGCAAAAGCATTGTCAATATTGTAAGTATTGTGAGCATTGATGTATGGTAGATATTACCTCACATGATCTCGGCTCAGATAACCCTCTCCGGTGTCCCTGTCAGTAAATGGCACCTGGATCATTACAGATCAGATAATTTGTCATAATTCTTAAAGAATTGGGTGGTTTTGACTCGTTTACTCGAGGTGCAGGTCGCATTTCAATACTTTTCCATAGGCTTGCAATGTAAAGGTCACGACTCTGACCTAACCTCAGGTCACAGATCAAAAATTCTGAGATATACAAACGACACATACTGCAGGTACTGTTTTGAAGACTTGATGAGAGGAAATAACTTCGTGAAAAACTCAAGCTCTGACGCGTTTGCAAACTTTTCTGAGGTGGGGTCAACAAACCCGCTCTGGTTACCTGACCTGACCTGACCCGGCATTTTTTTTTTTTTTTTTTTTTGCTGAGATGTGCGCAATGAGCATTTAGGAAAAGTCACCAAATATGAGCTGAATGTCTCGCGGTGTTTGGCAATTGTACAAGAAAATCCTGAAAGGTCTCCCCGTCCGAAATAGGGTTAATGTGTATATGAAGAGTTGCAGCAGATGCCAAACATACCCAGATCTAAGACTGCAGTTCCCAGCGCCGCTGCAACGTTTTTAAAACAAACATACATAGGACATACAAACATGTTTATTTGCATCTGTTTTGGATAATAGCAACTCATGGCACCATCACCCGCGATAACTGTTAGGATTTGAGATATATTTTTATTTAGGCCATTAGTTTGGCTGTAATGTTTATTAATATTAGTTGGGCGGAGTTTAGTAGTTTTTTATTTAACTTGTGGTATTTTGTGCTGATTGCGGGTTGTTCAAACCTTTCAAATGTAAGGACCTTATTGAACTCAACCCTACCCCTACACTACCCTACATACGACTGGACGCTTTCCAAGCCCACAAGCATCACGACGCCGAGATGGAATGTAGCCGAGAAATCACCCTCGCCATCTGCTCTAGAGCTGATCGTGTGGGGCGGCGTGTTGGGCGCCGCTTAGCCTATGGGGGTGCACTTCTAGTGGATGGGGGACGGGGGTGCACCTGCACCCCTTTCATATGGAAAGTTACTTCCCTGATTACAGCTCCCCGTATTGCACCTAATCAGGGAACGGCCAGCAAACGAAGGAACTATTTCTGGATGACAGGCGAATAACCGCTCACGCAAGGAGCGGAACTCCGCCCCGTCCAAAGTGGCCAACAAAGCAGAGACAGAGGCAGCATCACATCTTCCATCAAAGAACTGGTTTCTGGCTTGGAAGATGAGCTCCATCTTTGCATCCGAGTCGGTGCTGTCAGGAATCAGCTGGTCTAATGGAGTGAGAGTAGTGAGACGACTAGCTATTGTATCAGAGCTGCCTGGTCTTCGTAGCATTTGCACCGATTCTTCTCGATCGGACTCTGAATTCTGTCCCTCCTGCGTATTACTTGAGGCATTGCTAGGTAGCTAAGTCTTTGGCAGAGTTTCATTATCCATGCTTTACAAACAGTGCCATAACAACACAGTTAATTAATCACCAAGCTTCTTTGCAAGTTCCAATACAGTTGAATCGCACGCGATTTGAGTGCAAAAATCAAGAAAAGTGCCAACTTGTTCCCGTAAAATATTTTGAATATTGACCTAAAAAAATGAGTAATTTCCAGATAAAATAACAGCGAAATCAGTTTTCGCTTGCCAATAAAACTCACAGATATTGAAGCTCCATTATTAAAGGAACATTTTAGTATATGCCATTCTTGATATAAGAATAACCAGTAACCTCATAATCAGGGATGCGGAGCCGTGGAAATTTCAGACGGCTCCGGCTCCGGCTCCGGCTCCGGAGAAAAAAATCGGCTCCGGCTCCGGCTCCGGCTCCGGGTGAAATGTTATGGCGGCTCCGGCTCCGGCTCCGGCTCCGAGTAAAATGGTCCGGCTCCGGCGGCTCCGGCTCCGGCGGCTCCGGCTCCGACTCAGTACATCCCCTACGCAATCAATTAAATACGGGTGGAAGAAAAATTGGATTGGTTATACGCGTTACTCTTTGCCATGACCGCCTCACCGCGTCCCCGCGCAAACGCACCTCGGAGAGAACTGGCAGAACAAAGGGCTAGGAAGCGATGGCATTGGAAACGCAGTCGCCGCGAATCGGAGTTCAGTGAACCATCGTAAGCTGACACCCGTCTCGGCTGCATTGGGGGTGAGGGGTGGGGGGTGTGTGGGATGAGACGGTGCTGGGAGTCGCAGTCCACTGCACTGGTTTGAAAACAATGGCCGTCACCTGATGACTGGTCCTCATGTTCAGGGGATGCAGTAGACGTGGGGGGGGGGGGGGAAGAGCAAACAGGAAGTTGTTTGCGTACTGTGGGATACTGGGGATATTCGGATTTTTTCATTCACTTGATGGCCCATGACGTAAGTACCATATGTTTTACTGCCTTGTACTGTCAAACCGAACTAGGTCAATTATTATTTTTTTTCCTCTTCAAAAAATAAAAAGGAGCCGGAGTCGCCCCCTTTTTTGGCGGCTCCGGCTCCGGCTCCGGCTCCGGGCTATTTTGTTTCACGGCTCCGGCTCCGGCTCCGGCTCCGGGCAAAATATGCCGGCTCCGGCGGCTCCGGCTCCGACTCCGGCTCCGGCTCCGCATCCCTGCTCATAATATAAATCAGAAATAGGAGCCAAAAAGTTATATTTAAAAATATCGAATATTTCGCTCCTGGAGCTTCGTCAGCGATAATTACAGAAAAGCATATACGTTTTAAACATGGAACAACAAGGAACACTGCAGAATAAATAGCAAACTCATGCTACACTTCGCAAGGGACCGACATTTTTGGCGAAATTCGAATAGGTACAATATGAATGCATGTATATACTATATAGTGTACGTATTTACAATATACACGTAGTTACAATAAACAATAGCTTTACATATAAACATAATCGACTATATGTGCATACATTACGCATAATATCAACAATTATTCAATTATTCACATGTGATTGTTATTATGTACACTTCACACTATGCATACCTATATACCCAAAAAAGTTTGTGACGCATTTACATTTGGAATGATGTTCTCTTTATGATTATACAATATATACATATATATAATATACTATACATATATACAGAGGAAGTATTATACAGATATATACAGATGTTGCATGTACAATGCTTACATACATTTACATATATCTATGAGTCATATATCATCTATGTACAAGTGTCACGCACAGTATATATATATATATATATATATATATATATATATATATATATATATATATATATATATATATATATATATATATATATATATATATATATATATATATATATATATATATATATATATATATGTATGTCTAAGGCTGCAGCCGTGTCAGCGGCCACGAGGTAGTCTGGGTGTTAAGTGTAGGTCTCTGGTCTCTGATGTACATGGACTCTTTTATTTTTCTGTCGGGACCATCCTTGGCGCGAGCCAGAATGCTCAGTTTAAGGTTGTTGCATGTCAGAGGGGTGTGTAGGTGTTGGTTTTGATGAGAGCCAAACGGTGTGTCTATGCGTTTGTTGCGTGCGTCTCCAAGGTGTTTGTGATAACCGTTCAGACCAATCTTTGTAACTCAACCCACAGGTGACTCTTTATTCTTTGTAACTCAACCCACAGGTGACTCTTTATTCTTTGTAACTCAACCCACAGGTGACTCTTTATTGTCATCTTACTGAGCAGTGCGCATGCAGGCAGGTGCAGACGGGCAGACGCATATGAGCAGTAGGGCAAATGCAGTGCGCAGGTGCAGGCAGACAATCATGCCCTATCCTTAGGGGTCCATGCAGCGCCACTCGAAGCAGCCGTCAAGCAGATGCAGGCGTGCAGAGACAGACAGGCAATGCATATGCAGTGAGCAGACACCACGTGCAGTGGACACACCGCGTCCAATGGATAGACACCACGTCCCGTGGATAGGTTCCTAAAAAGAAACAAAAACCAATTCGGTTTAACAGATATACCTGCAGAGCATTGAGCATCATGCGGGGGGGGGGGGCACGCAGCATACATGCCAAACCCATTTCAATCACCTTTGCATGACAAAGTCTCACATCTCATATTTATACATTGCATTTTAGTGACCTATTTACAAACTTACCAACAATAATGGCGGAAAGATTATCACATAGTTTATATCTATCGGTCCAACCAAGATCCATAGACTCAAAGCCTCAGTAACATCAGCCAAGTTTACTGCGCCAAAAACGTCAATCCTCACACGACGAAAAACCACATCCGGGCACTTCGAGCAAGAACTATAATAAAAACCTAACTCCTGAGCGGTTCCCTGTACGGTGGTGCCATCTCCAGGAAGGAAAGGAAAGCGATCACATGGTAGATGGCGCAACTGGGCTCACCGGAACGGTAAGTGCAGTGGCTGCGCTTACATCCTCCCCTTTGAATCTTCCTCGATTCAACACAACCAAAACGATCTTCAAACTCTTCACTGTTCAGATCCTGCCAGGATTTTCACCAACTTCGAAGCAGAACGACGCAGCAGCGTCTTACCGCGACGGACCACCACCTGTCGTACTAAACCCTTGTGATCCTTCATGACCTCTTCCACCCTTGCGAGTGGCCATTGTCCTCTTGGCAGTGCTTCATCAACCATCAACACCACATCTCCAGTACTCAAGTTCTTCCGCTTGACATTCCATTTCTGCCTTGTCTGTAGAAGTGGTAAATACTGGTTTCGCCATCTCTTCCAGAACCTGTCGGCAAGGTACTGGATCTTTCTCCATCGCTTCGTGTACACGTCATCTCCTGTGAACAAGCCAGGTGCGATGGGTCCTCCTCGTAACAGCAGCAAATGATTCGGTGTCAGGGGATCGTAATCTCTTGAGTCTGTCGACACCGAGGTGAGCGGCCTGCTGTTGAGAATACTCTCAACCTCGCACAAAAGTGTGTGCAATCCATCGTCGTCCAAAACTTGCTGGTTCAGCAGGCTGTCCAAGATCTTTCGAACGGTGCGGATTTGTCTTTCCCATGCTCCGCCGAAGTGGGAGGCAGAGGGGGGATTAAACCGCCACTCTATGTCCTGCTTCAACATAGCCTCATGCACTTGAGACTGCTTCAAGTTTTCAAGTTCTGCCTATAGCTCTCTTTCAGCGCCAACAAAGTTCGTGCCATTGTCGCATCTGATGAGTTTAACTGGACCTCTTCTAGCCAAGAACCGTCGTAGCGCGTTGATGAAGGAGTCCGTTGATTGACTGTCAGCTACTTCGATGTGCACAGCACGCATGGCCATGCAGGTGAAGACCACCCCGTAGCGTTTCACTTGAGCCCTTCCTCTCTTGACATAGAAGGGTCCAAACAGGTCGACGCCCACGCTGCTGAACGCTGGCTGATCGGGCGTCACTCTGTCTGCGGGCAAATCAGCCATTTCCTGTTCCATGGGCTTTGCTTGACGTTTTCTGCAGCTTGTGCACGTCCTCAGAACCCGACGCACGCTTGAACTGCCACGTATCAGCCAATACGACTCTCTCAGCTTCGAAAGCGTGTGCTCCCGTCCTTGGTGGCCCACTTGAGTGTGCGCGTGTCTGATGATCAAGTCTGTAACATGGTGACGTGCTGGCAGTATCGGTGGGTGCTTCATGCTGTCCGAGATCGGGGCCATGGCCAAGCGACCTCCAACCGCCACAATCCCGTTCACCAGGACAGGATCCAACTGCCTCAGCTTACTCTTCCTTGGAAGCGTCTTTCCATTCTGGGTCTCAAGTTCTCCAGCACCCCGGGCTAGGGCTTGGAGCTCTATCTTGAAAGGTTCTTTCTGTACCTGCTGGATGATAGTCCTTTCAGCTTCTCTAAGCTCTTCAGATGACAGCAGGGATGGGCCACTAACCGCTCGAGTTCGTGACCGGGTGACAGGACCTCCAGCTTGGCCATCTGTCTTGATCGTTCTTGACTGTAGAAACTTCTTGAACCGTAGCATCCAGGCTACCGCTTTCCTGAGCCGGTGCCAGTCTGAGTAGTGGTGGATGAACCTTTCAGTGGGGCTCTGTTCTTCCACACCACTCACAGTGTAGCACGCTCTGGGTCGAAGCACTTCGTCGTCTTCTGGTTCTAGAGCTTCCATGCCTTCTGGCAAGGCCGGCCACTCCTTCTCTTCCTTCTGTAGGAAGTCAGGTCCGTGCAGCCACCTGTGGTCCAGGAGTGCTGTAGCCTTTACCCCTCGGGAGGCGCCATCAGCCGGATTCTCTTCTGATGTGACGAATCTCCACTGTGATGGAGAGGACTCATCCTTGATGATCGCCAAACGATTGGCCACGTAGACTTGGTATCTTGCTGTTTCGTTCCTGAGATACCTCAGAACCGTTGTGCTGTCCGTCCAAAACGTTGTTTGGTCGATGTTGATTTCCAGCAGCTCCTTCTTGATGATGGCGTTCAGTCGAGCCGCTACTGCAGCTGCCGCCAACTCAAGGCGTGGAACTGTCATCCTCTTCAGCGGCGCAACTCGAGACTTCGCCATGACGATCGCGCAGTGGACCTGACCCTTGTCGTTCACCAGTCTCAGGTACGAGACTGCTCCGTATCCCGCCACGCTTGCATCGCTGAAGTGATGCAACTGGCAAGAAACAACGCGACCAAATCCATCCGGTTTGAGAGACCTTTCCACTTCGAGAGCTTCCAGCTTGGGTAGATCCTCCAACCATTTTGTCCAGCTTCGTTCTTGACTTGGCGTGATTGCGTCGTCCCATCCGATCTTGGTTGCAATCAGCTCTTGCAACATCAGTTTTCCGCACAGAACGAACGGTCCGGCGACTCCCAACGGATCGTAGACCGAGCTGATGACTGAGAGAATCTGTCGTCTTGTCACTGGTTCCATCCGTCTGACATTGACGCAGAAGCCAAGCGTGTCTCTTCCCAAGTTCCATTTGACTCCAAGAGCTTTCTTCACACTTGCTCCTTCCACCAAGTCGAGTCCCTTCTCTGCGACACGTTCAGCTCGATCTGTCGACGGAATCTCGTTCAGAGCTTCTTCCTTGTTGCTGACGTACTTTGTTAGTTCAAATCCACCTCGGCTGCACAGCGTCTTCACTTCTAGCGCCAGCGACCGTGCCTCTTCGACCGTGGGTGCAGAACGAAGGCAGTCGTCGACATAGAAGTTTCTTCGAACCGTCGCCAACGCCTCTGCACTGAAGTCATCCTGGTTGTCACGCGCAGTCTGCTGTAGAGCGAAGTTCGAGCAGCTCGGAGACGATGCAGCTCCGAAGATATGCACGTTCATTCGGTAGTCCTTGGGCTGCACGCTGACGTCGCCCTCCGGCCACCAAAGAAATCTCAGCAGATCTCTATCCATCGGCGGTACTCTGACCTGATAGAACATGGCACGCACGTCTGCCATGAATGCGAATGGCTCAGTCCGGAAGCGCAGAAGAACGCCGAGCAGGGAACTGGTTAGATCAGGACCCTGAAGCAGCACGTCATTCAGGGATACATCACCGTACTTGGCCGCACAATCAAAAACGACTCTGATCTTGTCGGCCTTGTGGGGGTGATACACACCATGATGTGGGATGTACCACACACGACCGTCTTTCCTGTTCAAGCTTTCGTCTGACACCTCCTCAGCGAAATTCTCTTGCAACATGTTCTCCATGAAGGTAACGTAGTCCTCTTTGAATTTTGTGTTCTCAGTCAACTTCTTCTTCAGACTGGCGAGTCTGCGCAGAGCCATGGTTCTGTTGCTTGGCAGCCTCACTTCTGCCGTCTTCAAAGGAAGCGCTACTTCGTAGTGGCCATCTCTCAGTTCGATACTATCTTCCACTCTCTGCAGCCACTTCTCATCTTCTACTGAGGCTGATCTTGTGTCGTCTGACAGCTTTTCACTGAACTCTGCGTTGTACAGTTTGTCGATCAACTCTGGTATCCCTTCCTCTTCGACCTGGACACGATTCGCCGTCACTGTACTTCTCTCGGTGTGTCGAACGGGACCATTGATGACCCATCCGAGCAGAGTTCTTGTAGCGAACGGTCCTCCCTCTTGGCTGTGGATGATCTCCCACGGCTCCATTGCGAGTGGGACGTTGTTTCCGAGCATCAGCTCCACTGGGGCGTCCACACGGGGAAGACGCACGTCCCTTAGATAAGGCCATCTGCTCACATCTTCCTGTCTGGGGATATCACTGTCGTCAACTGGAACTTTCTCCAGACTGTAGACCGCCGGTAGCTGCAGAACATGACGTCCTCCAAGGTCAGCTACTTCCAGTCCATGGACAACCTGACTGTCGATCTTGATCCGGTTCTCACACACGGTTGTAAGGCACAACTGTGTTCTGTTCTTGTCCTGAAGTCCGAGCTTCTCAAGAAGTGATTCCTGACAGAAGCATGCCGTACTTCCACTGTCCAACAGAGCATGTGTCGTCACGGATCTTCCACCCGACCTCACCACCACCGGTACGACAGCCAAACCTGTGTTGCCTTGATTGACACAGCCTGTCTTCACCAACTGTGGCTGTGGTCGATCTGAGCTCTTGACATTTGTTTCTCCTTTGTCTCTTGCATGGTCTTCATCAGGAGACCGCTGTGGTGTCTGACTCGGGACCTTGAAGTTGCCATCTTGATGCAGCAGCGTGACGTGGCGCCTGCCACAGATCTTGCAGGTGCTCCTCTGCTGACATCCTCTTGCCAAGTGTCCAGACTTCAGACAGCCGAAGCACAGACCTTTTTCTTGGATGAACTTCTTGCGCTCATCTGGCTTCCTCAGTCTCAGTGTCTCGCAATCTTCCAAAGCGTGCGTCTTCTTGCAGTAGATGCACTGATTCCGAACTTGCACTGACGTGGCCAGTCCATACTTTGTTCTCGTGCGCTGGCTCTCCTTTGCGGTTGAGTTCGATCTTGAGGCCTCCATCTTCTGACGCCCATACAAGGGATTGGCCGCTATTCTTGCCTCTCTGTCCACAAACTCGACCAAGTCCGAGAAGGTGACTCGCCGTTGTTCATGTTCCATAGCAGCGTCAGCCAATCTTCTCCAACGATCATGGAGGTGGAATGGCAACTTCTCCACAATCTTCCGAAGCGTGCGTGGATGATCCGTTTCTCTTAGACCAACAGGCATGTTCTTCATCACGCTGTCACAGACCATCATTGCGACTGCAAAGCTCTGCAGACTTCCAATGTTATCTGCCTTGATGTTCGGCCATACCAACAACTTCTCTATGTGCGCGGCGCTGATGTTCTCCTCATTTCCATACCTCTTTTGCAGAAGGCGCCGAGCTTCCCGGTACCCTACATCGGATGACATGAGCAGGCAGCCTCTCACAATCTCATGTGGTTGTCCTTCAGTGTACTGCTGCAGATAGAACAACTTGTCGTGATCACTGATGTGTTTGTCTCCAATGCGGCTGTCAAAGGAGCGAATGAATGAGAAGTACTCAGCAGGGTTGCCTCGAAACTTCACAAGTTCCGCTGGAGGCAACTGTGCCTTCTCAGTCACTTGTAGCAGCACATCTAGAAGCCTGGGCTCCTCCGTCACTTGCTCTGCCTGTCCACAAGCTCCTTGACCCTCCTGGTGCTCATGACCTTGATTTGTGTCCATATTTTGCTGCAGTCTGAAATCCACAAGAGGCTGAAATGCAGGAGCCTCTACATTCAACGTCTGTGAAGTCTGAGGTTGCTCTTGAGGTGTAGCCAGAGCTCCAAACACCGATCCAGCTCGGCTCCCTCCACACTGAGCAAGTACCCTTTGTTGTGCTTCTTCTTCAGCCATCTGTGCCATTAGAGCTCCTTGCTGTTTCTTGAACTCCAGTTCTTGTATCATTTTCTGAAGTTTACTTTCTTCAGCAGCTTGACTTTTCAGGGCTTCCATCTTCGCCACAAGTCCTGCCTTTCTTGCTGCTGAAAGCATCATTTCTTGATTTGCAGCACTTCGCAGAGAACCAGCCAAACTTCGCTTGCCTGAGAGACCAGACAACTTTGACCCTTGCTGAGACGCACTGTCTTCTGGATGAACTTCATCAGTTGCAGCAGTCTCATCTTCCTTTGTCTTGCCTTGTCCCTTCAGTTCACTTCTCTTGACCTCGTCTGGCTTCACACCCTCTTCTTCCATGGCAGCATGAAGACGATGAACTAAAACAGCTTTAGTTCCTCTGAAGTCCAGGTTCCGACTCTCAAGTTCCGCCTTCAAGTCGACAATGCGCAGCTCTTTGATCGCAGCCAACAAAGGAAGGCCCATGACAAAGAAAAGGAAAATAAGGGAAAATAACTTCAGTAAGAACCCGTTGGGAACAGGGAACCAATCAGGTTACAATGTTCCTCTAAAGTGTCCTCCTTAATCCTAGAAATCAATCCAACGCTCCTTTACTGCTGACACTGGTTTAACATCCACACTCTATACATTACTTGTCACACACAATGCTAGCCCAACATCAAGCAGTAATGTAAAAGCAATGGTTATGCAATGTGACAGTGCAAGGCAAGGCACAGCTCAATTGTAGCTGTAACAAGTAACTATTCTAGCCAAAATTCTGACAAGTCACAATCAGTTATCAGATACACTCAAACAATGAGCAGCACAGCTCCAAATGCCTATGCAGTAATGATCCTTAACTAACTCAGTCACCTTATTTCTAAATAACCAATAATGACCAAAATACCCTTACAGGAACAACCAGTCAACCAACCAATCAGCCAGCAGCAGGTCCACTAACAGCTGGCAGTCAGCCAAAAACAGAATAACTGACAACTGCTCACAATGCAGAAGAAAGCTACTCAACCGAGTCCGATAATGCCCAATATGCCACTGATCAGCAACCAATATGTCTTAAATGCTACCAGACAGGGCAACGCAGACGCAAGCAGCTTATTACCAAATTTGTAGTCACACCAAACCAACTAGCAGCAAACACAAGGTAATTCACTGGCTGATCCCAAAAATCCAATTGACAGCACAGCAAACACAATGTGCAGCAGCATTATTGTTGGAACTTTATGTGATAACCGTTCAGACCAATCTTTGTAACTCAACCCACAGGTGACTCTTTATTCTTTGTAACTCAACCCACAGGTGACTCTTTATTCTTTGTAACTCAACCCACAGGTGACTCTTTATTGTCATCTTACTGAGCAGTGCGCATGCAGGCAGGTGCAGACGGGCAGACGCATATGAGCAGTAGGGCAAATGCAGTGCGCAGGTGCAGGCAGACAATCATGCCCTATCCTTAGGGGTCCATGCAGCGCCACTCGAAGCAGCCGTCAAGCAGATGCAGGCGTGCAGAGACAGACAGGCAATGCATATGCAGTGAGCAGACACCACGTGCAGTGGACACACCGCGTCCAATGGATAGACACCACGTCCCGTGGATAGGTTCCTAAAAAGAAACAAAAACCAATTCGGTTTAACAGATATACCTGCAGAGCATTGAGCATCATGCGGGGGGGGGGGCACGCAGCATACATGCCAAACCCATTTCAATCACCTTTGCATGACAAAGTCTCACATCTCATATTTATACATTGCATTTTAGTGACCTATTTACAAACTTACCAACAATAATGGCGGAAAGATTATCACATAGTTTATATCTATCGGTCCAACCAAGATCCATAGACTCAAAGCCTCAGTAACATCAGCCAAGTTTACTGCGCCAAAAACGTCAATCCTCACACGACGAAAAACCACATCCGGGCACTTCGAGCAAGAACTATAATAAAAACCTAACTCCTGAGCGGTTCCCTGTACGGTGGTGCCATCTCCAGGAAGGAAAGGAAAGCGATCACATGGTAGATGGCGCAACTGGGCTCACCGGAACGGTAAGTGCAGTGGCTGCGCTTACAGTGTTTCCTAATCGAGCGTCTGCTTTCACCGATGTAGAAGGACTGGCCCTCGGGGCACAAAGAAAGGGGAGGGCACAAAGCTTTTTAAGATATATGCCATTCTTGATAAAACTTCTTAGCCACGCAATACCAGCGCAAAATAAAGAGACACTGAAAACACGACCAATCACTCCGATTTACCATAGGAAAATACATAGAAAATGTATGTCTCAACTGCGCCAAATATACAGACAGTTATATACCTACATGTGACGTCATGATTAGCCCGACCAATCAGAAGCAAGTTGTTTTCAGCCACAAATAATTAATTTCTGAACTAACTAGGCATTTTTATAACAAAGTGATTTTAAATTAAATCATTAAAAATTCTGATCTTTTTTATTTTACCAAAACATACAGAGCATGCATGGATAGGTCCCAACCCTATTACTGCAAAGGTACGAGAAACAACATAATTACGAGCGAGCGAGCGCAGCGAGCGAAGCGAGTCTTTTTACGAGCGAGCGAGCGCAGCGAGCGAAGCGAAGTCTTTTCAATATAACGGAAAAATCTCAGTATGAGGGGCCCGGCCCGGCCCGGCCTGTAACGCTTTTGAGAGGCTTATATTTCAGCAACCACTGGACCGAATGGCCTGCGGTCTTTTTTGCTGGGTAGCCCCATCCCTTCTACCCCGTAATTGACTACTTTTGATACATCTCAGTGACCGCCGTGGCACGAAAAGTCAAGGGTGTTCAAGCAGTTTTGCAAAAGTAATGATTTTGAGAGGCCCATATCTCAGCAGCGGCTTGAGCGATTGTCTTGCGGTCATTTTTATAGGGTAGCTGCATCCCTTCTACCAAAGGTCGGACACTCTTCATCTATGTGAGTCACCCCCACTGCACGTGCAAAATACAACAATAAGAGGTGCCAAATTTGTTCCCATTTCAGTAACTCGGTAATTACTGGGGCGATTTCGCTGAAACTTGGCACTAGGCACCCACCACGCAATGCATTCCCATGTGTTGCGGTTTGGGTGCTACTGCACGTGCGCACGTGCAGGGGGCGTTTCCAGATCTCGAGAACGGCTGGGCCGATTGCGCTCAAATTTGGTACACGGTTGGGGACCGGTTAGTAGGGTGCCGTGCAAAAGTCATTTTGGACTCCGTTTGCACGTGCGCACGTGCAGAATGCCGCTTCCAGATCTCAGGAACGGCTGGGCCGATTGCGTTCAAATTTGCACACCGCTAGCGACCGGTTAGAAGGGTGCTTTGCACAAGCCCGTTGGAAGTACCCTCTCGCCCTTCTGCACGTGCAGGGCTCACTATCTCGCTCGCTCGTTCTTCGCCCAAAAGGCGCTTTACTGGTCAATATAACGGAAAAATCTCAGTATGAGCGGCCCGGCCCGGCCCGGCCCGGCCTGTAACGCTTTTGAGAGGCTTATATCTCAGCAACCGCTGGACCGATTGGCCTGCGGTCTTTTTTGCTGGGTAGCCCCATCGCTTCTACCCCGTAATTGACTACTTTTGATACACCTCAGTGACCGTCGTAGCACGTGCCACGTGAAAAGTCAAGGGTGTTCAAGCTGTTTTGCAAAAGTAGTGATTTTGAGAGGCTCATATCTCAGCAGCCGCTTGGGCGATTGACTTGCGGTAATTTTTGTAGGGTAGCAGCATCCCTTCTACCAAAAATAGGATACTCTCGATGCATGTGGGTCACCCCCAGTGCACGTGCAAAATACAACAATAAGAGGTGTCAAATTTGCTAACTCGGTAATTACTGGGGCGATTTCGCTGAAACTTGGCATACAGGTAGGCACCCACCAGACAATGCATTCCCATGGGTTGCGGTTAAGGTGCTACTGCACGTGCGCACGTGCAGGGGGCGCTCCCAGATCTCGAGAACGGCTTGGCCGATTGCGCTCACATTTGGTACACGGTTGGGGACCAGTTAGTAGGGTGCCGTGCAAAAGTCAGTTTGGACCCCGTTTGCACGTGCGCACGTGCAGAATGCCGCTTCCAGATCTCAGAAACGGCCGGGCCGATTGCGTTCAAATTTGGCACACGGCTATCGACCGGTTAGAAGGGTCTTTGCGCAAGTCCGTTGGAAGTACCCTCTCGCCCTTCCGCACGTGCAGGGCTCACTATCTCGCTCGCTCGTTCTTGGCCCAAAAGGCGTTTTACTGGTACTAAGCTTGATTTGTCGACTGAATCATGTTGACTGGAAAATGAATTATGCTGTCCCGATTATTCAGCATGCATTACTGCGAGGTCACGTCACAGGTCACAGATAGGTAAACAATGTTCCTTTGTGACTGTGGCCAGGAAACCGCACATTTCCGAGTACAGTTTACTATGTGGCGACCTGACAGCTTTTACGTTATCGCTCAGATCTTTTCAACAGCTATCTGGATATCTTGGTCCCAGCCTTCCTATCCACTGTAGCGCAACTAGGAAATGTGGTAGTTCCAGACGTGCTCGCACGAAGTTTTGGCGATACAGTTTTCCTATTTGTGATAAGCAGTTATCTTTCTTGTTCGTTTCATACTACGAGAGACAGACCTAGCCATACACGTGATTTTCCATTGTAATGAGAATAGGTATAATTATGGTATAATGTATAATAATGATGTATAATAATGATGCTGCGTTAATGTGAGAACGGCCCCAGCATGGCTGGCCGAAGCTTCTTGTTTTCAAGATTACATTCCTTTTCTTTTTTCCGTCATTTCAACATCAAGTGACTGGGATATGAAATATGTAAGGAAGTGTAATGTGCGCTTTGAAATGTCTACCTAAACGTTCATAAATAGTACGAGTAGGTTCAAGGCTGATTACATACGATGCGTACGATGCACTGTAAGCAGAAACGGCCACGTAGAGCAGAACTAGCTAAGAGCCATTGAACGAGAGATAGAGAAGGGAGAGAGAGAAAGTAAGAAAGAAAGAAAGAAAGAAAGAAAGAAAGAAAGAAAGAAAGAAAGAAAGAAAGAAAGAAAGAAAGAAAGAAAGAAAGAAAGAAAGAAAGAAAGAAAGAAAGAAAGAAAGAAAGAAAGAAAGAAAGAAAGAAAGAAAGAAAGAAAGAAAGAAAGAAAGAAAGAAAGAAAGAAAGAAAGAAAGAAAGAAAGAAAGAAAGAAAGAAAGAAAGAAAGAAAGAAAGAAAGAAAGAAAGAAAGAAAGAAAGAAAGAAAGAAAGAAAGAAAGAAAGATGTAGTGATTTCGGTATCGGATCTTTTTTAGTTTTTTCAGTGCTTTGACGAAGTTGTTATTGATATGAAAATATCTATGCAAGTTTTTACACGTCTGCAAAGATAATTAAGCAAAAGGGTGCATAAATAAAAAGGAATATGCATAATATAAATGTATCCATTTAGAGAAAGACGTACAAAATAACTATTACAAATTGTATGTTTAAAGGGACCCTCCCACCTTCAAAAAAGTTAATGAATTGGCATGAAAGTGATGTCCCTTGGTTCAGAAAGAGCGAAAATGAATATCTACCAAATTTCACCCAAAAATATTCACTGGTTTTCAAGATATTAGGCTTTTACTTTTGTTTACTTTTTGGGATCTCCCCTGTTACTAGCGACTTTATTTGGAAGCAATAATTTGGCAGCCTTAAAGTGCGGCAGACGTTGCGCGCAAAGCAGCGTATACCACCACGTGTTAACGATGGTTTTAGTCTAAGATTTAAAAATCGTTAGATCTCCGCTGACGTCACAAATTCTAAGGGGGCATTCCAATGCATTAGCCCCTTAGAATCCGAAAACTGCAAGTTTGAAATTCCATATCTTCGAATTAAAGCGTTTTTCGATGTTGTGAGTGCCCAAACCGGTATTTGCAGGCCATGGCCACCAATTTGGCTATCTCAACTCAAAACTAATGTTAAGGTGGGAGTGTCCCTTTAACCCGCGCCCCACTGGGGTCTGCGTATAACACGCCCTACTGGGGGGGGCTCTCCATAGCCCCTCCCCCTCCTAACTCCGAAACTACTTGGCCGATCGTCAAAATTCAAACGGCGTCTGATATCCCCGGAAAAACTGTCGATCGAAACCTAATTTCATTGACCTCGAGGTCACCAATGACGTCACAGGTCAGGTCAAAGTAAAAATTATTAGCATTTTGGCTTGTTCACATTTTGGGCTCTGGCCGCCGTCTTACAAGTTAGATCAGGCTCATTTTTGGTTTACACACTCGTGAACAGATGCTCTAGATACCTTGAGGGTACCAAACTTGTACTTTGATTTTCAAGTCAGGGTCAGGTCATCACAGGTCCCGGAAATATTATATCGTGCGTCGGTCACGTGACACATGTTTTATGGTCCATTTAGGCCATAGATTTCGAATTTGATGTCGTCTGTGTCATTTGAGGTCATTTTGAGTCGAATTTAGCTTAGCGTCAGATCACTTTCAGGTCAAAAAGGTCAAATTTTGAAGTTTAAATGTTTTCAACAAAAAATGGTGTCTATTAGATGCAGTTTGAGCTCAGGAACACGATGGTGCTACTTATATTGGTGTACGATGTCAAATACGTACTGAAAATTGTTTTTAAAAATTAATAATTGTGAATGTTTTGCAATAATGCGTATAACTTGCCCATTTTTGAAAATATTTAGCTAAAACCTGCTAGAGTTAGTCATAAGCATGCGTTCTGTCACATATATTCCGGTTTTTTCGAAACCTCAAAATTTTTTGAAAAAAAATATAAAGATATGAATTTGGAATATTATTATATAAAATTTTCAATTTTTTTTTTAATTTTGAAAATCAAAGATAGCGGTTTAATAGCGCAGTCAATTCTGAGTCCTCTCAAGCAAAGAAATCGGATCTAGCTTAAAAACTGAGCTCTTGGGAGCGATTACCGTGGTTCAATGTTTTGCGTCGAAATCGGCCGAACATGACGTCACTCTGACGTCATTTCCGGCCGACCTATATTAGCTACGAAGTTCAAATTTTGACACAAGGTGTCAAATTAATGTACCCGCCGAATGTACTGAAAGTTTGGCGTCGATACTTGAAGTGGTTTGGAAGTTATTGCAGAAAAACGGGAGGGGGGCTATGAATAGCCCCCCAGTGGGGCGCGGGTTAACCCTGGCCAGGCGAGGGCCTTTTCCATAACACAGACGGCGAAGAGGGTTGGTACGACCCCCCCCCCTGGCAATTGGCTCCTATGGCACTTAGAAACACAAAATTTACAGGGTAGATGGGTCTATAGGAGGTCTCGCCCCTGTGCAAATTTGGCTGCTCCAGGTTAATATTTAGGGGGGTTTTGAGGGGTATAAGTGTAAATTTTTGCTAAAACAGTCCAAAAGTTTTTCGCTTATAACTTTTGATCTAATTAACCCTCGCCCGCACATGGGGGGGGGGGTTGCCACCCCCCCTCCCCCAGGTAGTCTTTCTGCTCTGCACTCAACATTTTTAGAGCTAGAAGGCTGATTTTTCGTATAGCTGCTCCTCTATCCTTTCTTGATGTCCACTGAAAATTTCAAGTTTCTGTAAGTTTGGTTTTGGAGATATGACCTTGTTTTTCAGGTCATGTCATGACCCAAATGGCCAATTCTCAACATCTTGCGTTTGCCATGGGCCTTGTGAGCTTTTGACACCTTGATTTCGGCCTTTTTTGCCAGTCTTACCTCCCACCTATCATGGAACATGTTGTTCGACGATGTACATCAGGTTCAAGGTCAACCTAGGTCATCTAAGATAATTGCGCTTTAGGCAAGCTGAATTTACTTTTTGTGAAGTTTTTTGACTGCATTTTTGGTAAAAGCTTCTTAGATCATGATTTCATGTAATATGGACACAAAAACAATCGGTGCACACATCAGTATACACACAGACACACACAGACATACAAACACATATAACTGACCTTGACCTAACTTGACCTGAAATGACCTCTCAGCAGCAAAAATCTTGTCGGGTAGTGTGACAAAGAGGTTCTAGCTGGCTTGGCACCAGAAAACAGCATCGTCATCGGTATATGATAAGCAGCGCACTTGATATCCAACGGTGACCCAAAACAGCAACATTTTTTAGTTTGCCCTGACCTGGAAGGTCAATGACTGACGTGAGAAGGTAAAACTGGGTATCATTGGATTCGTCTCTTCCCAAACAATCTTTTTGGTCTTACCGCTAAGCTCTATCTCCAACAGGAACGAAATGGCGCGGGGCCGGATGGCAACCCCCCCCCCCCCCATGTGCGTTCTAGGATGGGAAAATGGCATGTGCGGGCGAGGGTTTTAAGATAGTGCAAAAAAGCACCAGTGAACTCAGCACGTCAAGGCGCGTCGAATGATATACTTGTTTGCTTGTTTAGTGTATTTAAAAAGTTAAGCACATCTTAACCCGCGCATGACTGCAGGGGGGCTCTACAGAGCCCCCCTCCCATTTTTCAGCAATATTTTCTAAACCGTTTGATATGATAATCAACACGAAACTTGCGGTACCCTCAGAGACATCAATTTGACACCTTGTGTTAACCCTCGCCCGTAAACGGCGATCTGCCACCTTCGCCCATGCAGGGGGGGGGGGGGGCCGGGGGGGGGGTTTGTGCGACTCCCCCTTGGCGTTTGAAAACGGAGCGTCGTAGAGCTTAGCGGAAAAGACCAACGGATTGCTCTCGCCGAGATCTCGCGATTGGTGGTATGTTTTTGGTCCTAGGTCAACATTTGACCTACTTTTGACCGGTCAAAGGTCAAATTTTCGGAAAAATATACTTTTTCAACTTTTCGCGGCGATTGCGGCAAAACGGTGGGAGATATCGACCTAAAACCTTCACTGTCGTGTTCCTTGATCAATTCTCTATCGTTTGGTATGTATTTCGTTTCCCTAGCTCTAAAAATGGCGCGTTGGGAGCGCCGGAAGTCGGAAAGGTCACAGTCGGCGGCAGAAATTCGAAAAATCAAAATTTAAATTTTTGAAATCTGATTGTATTTTTGGATTTGGGAGGTCCATTTGCTCCCTATAGAAGCTAATATTGCTGCATATTCCCATTGAGGTGACAAGAATTAGCAAAATAGTGGTTCGGGCGTTTTTCAAAAATAGTACCGGACGCTGTTCCTCTTGAGACGTCATAGCTCCGTGACCTGACCTGACCCGGTCGTTTCTTATACCATATGATAGCCAATACTTGCCCCAACATGCATGGGAAGTTTCATCACGATCCATCAACCGATGTCCGTACCAACGGCAGGAAACCTCGGGCGTTGGCACTCAGTTTGTGAAAATCCGGCCGGAGGCTGTTCCCTTTGTGACGTCATAACTCCGTGACCTGACATGATCCGGTCAATTTTTTTTTATCAAAAGATGCGCAAGGTTTGCCCCATAAGGTACCCAAAATTTGGCGGCGCAGCGCCGCCGTTTTTGCACTATTTCCGAAAAGCCTCAGGGGGGTTGCACCAACACCCCCCCTACATGGGCGAGGGTTAAAATTTCAACTTTCTAGCCACCAGAGTGTGGCCGGAAATGACGTCAGAGTGACGTCATGTCGGCCGATTTTCATGCAAAATACTGAATTACGGCAAACGCTCTCAAGAGCTCAGTTTAAAGCTAGATCCATTTTCCTTGCATGAGTGAACTACAAATACACGTAGCTATCAAACTGCTATCTCGAATTTTCGAAATTTTGAAAATTTTGAAAAATTTGTATTTACAATTATAAAAAAAAAAAATATTTTGATTTTCAATAAAAAATGACTTTTCGCAAAAACCGGAATATATGTGATAGAACACACACTGATGAACTACCTTTGCAAGTTTTATCCTAATGTCTTCAAAAATAGCCAAGTTATTCGCATTATTGTCAAAATTTTACAATTTTATGTTTTTCAAATCCATTTTTCAGTAGGTACGTTTTTGATGTCGTACAGCAATATAAATGGCACCATCGTGGTTCTGAGCTCAAACTGCATCTGATAGGCACCTTTTTTGTTGAAAAATTTCATTTTCAAAATTTGACTTTTCAGACCTGAAAGTGACCTGACCTCCGGTAAATTCAGCTGACAATGACCTCATATGACACAGACGACAGTATTTTCGAAATCTACGAGTAAAATGGACCACAAAACATGCGTCACGTGACCGATACATGATATACAATTTTCGTGACCTAGGATGACCTGGCCTTGACCTAAAAAATTCGAAGTAAAAGTTCGGTACCCTCAGGGTATCTAAGGCATCCGTCAAGGAGTGCGTAAACCAAAATTGAGCCTGATCGGACCGGCGCACAGTGTGGCCGAACACCAGTTTAGCGCGAATTTAATCCCAGCGCCGCTCAGATCCACTGAAAATGGTTCTCTGGTTCCAAAACTGACATTTACCCCTCGCCGGACCTATTGGTTTTCAAAATACGTGCCGGCCGAAGGGGGGGGGTACGACCCCCGTCGCTGTTTCGCCCCTGATGAAGCTAGAGCCTCGCGGAAAAAAACGAGCGTGTGTGCCGTTACGAGACGCAGCAACTGGTATCCGATTTTAAGGTCTCAGGCTAACCTTAAAATCGGACCTCTGAGGTCAGGTCAAGTGGCCCAAGGCACGGATTCGTTTTTTATTAATAACTTCGCGAAAAAATGCCGCAGAGCCGCAATTTTGGCATCATCGTGTTCGCCTCGCTCAGGTGCGTCGAAAGGTATACTTTTTGTTCGGCTGAAGTCAACTTAAGGTGTTGACCTCGGGTCAAGGTCAGTTTAGAGCCCCCCAGATCACGAAGTTGGTCGAAGGAGGTCATGTTGCATATCATTCGATTCGGCAGGTCTTCCTGAGTCCATTGGTGGCTTTCCCGACTCGCTAGCTCAATTTGATCGGGAGTAATTGACGAAAAACTCTTACCTATTACCCTAGTGACGTCATAAATGACGTCACGTAAGGCCAATAATGCAAAAGCATCGGACCTTGCAAGGAGTGCATGAAATCACGATTCCGTGTGCTTGAGATAGTTAATTAGGCTGGAGCCTGTTCGGCCGCGCCGCCCCCGACCTTGGTCAGGTCACGCCGGGCGGCCGACTAGACATGTTCAAAGCTGAATTGACGGCAAATAGGCAAAAAGTGGCAGCTGAAACTTGCTCGCTTATGTTCAGAAATGTGCGGAGGGTTCAGCCATGCCCTATTCGTCATATCCATTTTTATCCATTTTGACATTTTCCAACTTCTTTATGAAATACTATCGTGAGACGATACACATGCAGGGCTCCTGTTCTAACTCATTAAACTCAGAAACCATTCATTGAAAAGCTACCATGATAGCAGAAACAGCTTCATCATGAAATGTGCTATCCGGTGATATGCTATTTTCTCATATATCTTCTCGAAGCTTCCGTAAAATTTACATTGTTAAAACTGGACATATTTCTCAGTACCATAGCCCGATTTCAGGAACCGGAGCGTGGGTCTACTTTCAGCAGGGATATAAGTCCTCAAATGATAAAGTGGCTTAAAAATAAGGTTCTATCCGATAACTTCGGACAATTTTCTACCCATTGATAGGTATAAATAACAGTTTATCGAACGTCGTCGAACGTATATACTAGTATGTTGCAGGCACTTTAGAAAATCAGTCATTTTGTAAAATGCCTAGGCATTTTACAAAAAGACGGCTGTTTGAAAAATGACTGAACGCAACCAGGCTTTTTTTCAAAATGGCTAGCCATTTTACAAAATGACTAGGCATTTTGCAAAATGCCTGACCAGCACGGAACGTAGATCCCACTACAGATACTATGGCCAACAGTTTTTGGACGTCTTCCTATACCCTATAGGTACGTGTTCAGCCTGTAGCTGATCGATTTGAAGCTCTGTGATGACGACAATACTGAGTAACGTAAAAACTCTCAAGTACATCAACGCCGTTCATGTTCTGCCTGAAACTAGACCTAACAAAACCAGCCGGAGACCGCCCCTAGTCAATAAGCAGGCCCGGTTGATGTACAATTACATGTAAACGAATGAGTGTAGTCTTTGTTTGATTGTGCCATTACGGACAAAACTGCATTATGTATTTGGACATTAAAAACACGTTCGAATTTAATTATAATTTCCCACTCCTTCTCTCTCATCCTCACATTTTAAGAAACATCGTCGCCGTCAGTTCTATTTATTATTATTAAAACACGATTAATTTTGTTCTGTGGCAACAGCTTTGAGTACTTACTTGCATGGTCCCAGTTAAAAATATCAAGCTCCACATCCGGAAAATCATCAGGTCGCTTGGCGTAGGACGAGAGCGTTGGTTTCAGAAGACACTAACGCCTAGGTGTGTGGGATCGAATCCTCGCGACCTCTAATAGTTTTACAGATACAGGCCGGCATAGGGCCAGTCGTTTGTTGACGCTCCAGATCGATCGTTTTAAATCCAGCAGTGTCGCTGACGTGGGGGTTGGAAATGTCGCGGGCCTGCACTTCTCAAAATAGAGGTAGGTATGTTCCCACTGCTGGACTCCTCTGGTCATAATGCTGGACTCCTCGGTCCACCTACACGCTACCAAAACGTATATAATTAGGTACTCGTATCTACAACACGCTGCTCATCATTTTGTAAAATGGCTAGGTATTTTGTAAATGCCTAGGTATTTTGCAAAATGACTGGAGAGTCAGTCATTTTGTAAAATGCCTAGGCTTTTTGCAAAAAGCCTGGAAAATCAGGCATTTTGCAAAATGCCTAAGCATTTTACAAAATGATTTTACAAATGACTGATTTTCTAATTTATATATATATATATATATTATATAAAATATATATATATAAAATCTATATATAATAATATTAATATATATATATTATATATA